>NW_007578288.1:214388-216474 GCF_000690725.1 Stegastes partitus
ATAAATATGAGGACATCAGTGTACTCACGATTTCGTTGTCGTCGGCGGTGAGCAGGCCTGCAGCGAAGCAGTGCGCACACACTTGATCCGTCTTCATCTCCACCAGGCTGGGGGACAGCAGCTGGATGAGCCTCACCCTGCTGTCATTCTCTGCCTCCGCCTCAGGACTGGGCAGGTTCAGCTGCATGTAGTCCGCTGCATGTTCGCAGCCCGACTGGTTCAGCGCATCCACGAAAGCCGTGAACCAGCCTGGAGCATGAGGCCTGCGGACCACCGCGCTCAGGAGCAGGTCCACAGCCCGGCGGTTGCCCTCGGTTCTCGCTTTTTGTCTGATCAGCTCCTTCTGCTCGTTGTCGAGAAAGTGCGCACAGTTGAGGACCTGCTCCACCTGGATGTACTCTCGCAGCCTCGGCGTGAAGTCTTCAATGAGACGCTCCTGAACTTCATCGGGCTGAGATTCCATGACGGCTCACTTGGACGGGACCGGGCACCAGGCTGGCTCCGACAACACTACCAGGATGCTGATTCACCGGGCTTTATATCCAGGAAAACAAAACACTTTCACTTTCATTTCTCCAAAAAGTCCCAGATTTTAAAGTGGCCACTAGATGTCACTGTTGGAACACAGTAGTTGTTCATGTTCCCGTCATGACTGAAGCTCACAGTGGAACATAGTCATAATTATGTACTGAGAAGATGTTAGTAATATTAATCATTTATAGTAAAATAAATAATTATAATCCATCAATTATGATGTTTTGGTTTTTATTTTTATTTTTTTTTTAGGATGCACTGAAAGATATAGATGTACAGTCGTCCTCAAATGTATTCACACCGTTCCATTAAAGAAAAGGCAAAGTTCACAAAAGTCACTCAAACAACTAGAAAATGAAACTGCACATCGTACATGAGCAGTTCAAGGAATGTTAGAAACTTTAAAAAATCATTCTTTCTGTCTTTACAGTTTCTTTGTCTTACAGATTGTTTAATTTTTGTGATTTTTTAGATGGCAATGCGCCTTTAAAACCCACCGGCAGGGTTCAGAGGATCAAGTGTGTATCCAATATTTAACCTTAAAGCTAAAATATGTTATTGTTTTGAACTATGCATAGCCTTAGTTTATATGCCCCTTTCCTCACATAAGAACCTCCACAGTTATCCCGAAATTTATAATACAGATTAAGACAGCAATATGTCACTTTTCTGCATTAAAGGTCCCATATTATGCCCCTTTTTTTTGCAAGCTAATGTATCTCACATGCCCCCATAATGTGTATTTCATATTTCTGGTCCAGATCCTGCAGAGATCATCCATTCTACCATGCCTCCATTATCCTGGTTAAAGCCCTGTTCCAATGTATTCCAATATCTTATGAGCGTCTAGACACAATAGAGACATGCAATAATGTTTTAAAGCTATGAAAGACGTCTAAAAACTCACAGACTAATGTTCAAACTCAGCTGTAAATGTTTTCAGTCTAACAGCATGTATCACTTTGGTTGTTTTGTAAATGCCGTCACATCATCTGTTTGGGAAAATACCAGATGATACATTAGAGGTGCAGAAGGAAGATAAGAACTTTGGGGGAGTTGTAACTTCAGTATTGCTCACTCGTGTAGGATCTGAAATATTTTGTTGTAATTGTTTTGACCACAGATAACAGAGTTACCCCACCATGGAGTTGGCCACATGATGTAAACTGCAGCAACTTGATGGGTAGATGAGTCATCTAATGTTTTTAGTAGCGACTGATATTACGTCAGCGAACATTACACGGGGCTTTTTCATTAGAGTGAAATCGAATGATAGATTTTCATCAGCCGTGGAGGTGAAGAAACAATAACTCCAATGGTTCCCAACTACTTCAAGTTGTCATCAAACAGTGTCTTTTGCTAAATTGAGTTCACTCTGAATTTAATAATAATGGCGTCAATAATGTTGTGATTTTAGCACATACTTAGTGTTACCAGGCCCCCAGACAACAGCCAAGACAAACTACACCCAACACTGTGCTGATCTCTGGCATTTCTTTAGGATCCAAATTCATTCAGTAACCCGTGAATAATTAATATAATCCTCTCTCTG
>NW_007578288.1:216939-229022 GCF_000690725.1 Stegastes partitus
GTAACTGTGTGTTTTCATTTATTGCTCCCACAGCTTCAAAACAAGCATATGCACTGTACTGTCTGTTTTTCTATAGAATTTCATATAATTTAATAAGTTAAAAAAAACAAATATATATATATTATATCTGGCAATGTAATGTATTTTCTACAACTCTCTAACAACACTTTTACCTTTAATGTATATTGCCAAAAAAAAAAAAAAAACAGCATAGGGAAACAATATAATTCATTGATGGATGGTTAGTTATAAATAAAAGATGCTGACTTAGCATTTGGATTGGTTGTATAGGCACAAGACCCTCTCTGGGGCCCGTTAATGCGCAAGTACTAGCTTTTCTTGCCTCCCCCCCGACTCCCCCTTCTCTCTCCCCCTTAACGCATCCTCTCCATACATCCTAAAAGAGACCAGTATGCTGACATCATTTTACATTGTAATGTGCTACTTTGGGCTGATAAGCAGTGCATAACAGTATATATATATATTTAAGTATAAAAAAAAAAACATGCACTGCTTTGTAAAAATGCCGACACCATACTTGCTCATCAAGAGGTCCAAGTTCCGGGATAAATAACAGCAACTGCATGTTAAGATATTTGCCCCGACAAACATGTATGGTGTGTTCTGTTGGCTTCAGTGGTGCAGGAGGTGCACATCAGTGACTGCTTAAATAATGCACATTGTTTAAAGAAGAAAACTATAGTATACTTGATACTGTACTGTATATTGCAGTGCAATTGTCCATAACCCCTGAGTCACACTTCAGAGAAGACAGGCATACAACTAAAAGTAAGAAAACTTGTCACACCTTTTGTAATAATGCTGTATTACACTAATAGCTGCAGAAGAAAATGTCATATAGTCTGTTCGTATGCAGGTTCAGGCCCTCTAAATGCAAGAATGAGTAAATGTATCCCACACAGGCTTTAGGCTCTAAACAGGCTCTGACATCAATAACCAGGTTCATCAGTGGTTGTATCCATGTGGCCAGTATCACGCGAGATCTTCAGTCCCAGCGGAGGAAATTCACAGTATGTGTTTCCACTGCGTTGTCGGTGCTATACAACAACTTCAGCAACATCGTTTTCCCGTCACGTCAAAGTTCTTCATACTTCAGGTGCTCGCACTTGCACAGTGGCAATAAGGACACAAAGCAGCTCAGGACCCTGCTTTTGGCTCCCATTATTGTTTCCCAGTCACAGGCTGCACCGGTCAGCTGCTTGAACAAACATATCTTCGCTCACCAGCTGCCAGCCCGCCTCGGTAACAGCGATGTGCTGCGCCCGTCCAGCATTTACAATCTTTAGTCGAAGCGTCCATCTCTCCTCGCCTGCTACTCCGCAGTGTAGTGAGAGTGATCAATCGCGTTGCACTTTGGCAGTGAGTAAAACAGGAGCTGCTCTCTGCTGACACTCAGCGTTTGGAGAGACAACCTTTCCCCCTTCAGACTACAAGCATGAAAGAGTTAGAAGAGGCTTGACAGAGCTGTTGGCAAATGCTTGTCTATAAACATTTCAAGATCCTATCAGTTGGTGGACATAAATTTCCTTGGCAGTACATTTGTCCTGGCCCTATGTGGGAAGGTGACCGATGTCTGTGGCCTTACATCGCCCCTCTCTCTCTGTCTCTCTCTTGCTTTCTGCACAGGAGTACTGGTAGTGGAGGTTTGGTGGCTTGTGACTGTCACCTTGTCTATCAGCTGACCTATTTTGTCTTTTTTTCTGACCCATGTTCTGGAGGTTGTGAGACTGCCTATGTGTTGCTGCTGCCACCCTCACCTCTCCTCATGCCAGAACAAAAAAAAAGGATTGGTTTCCAGCCTGGACTTGCTCAGTATCTACCTGGACACTCATCAACAATGCTCATCTCCCACAGATCCTTTAACTGAGGAGCAGCTGACTGGAGTCATATGGTGGGTTTCTGCACAGACTGGCGAGTTCTGGTGGTCGTGGCCTGGTAGCCGAGGACCCGGTCTGTCCACGGCTCTGCAGCTGACACGAGAAAGAAAGCTGTTTGTTGTGATGCACTGATGTCTGGAGTGCTGGTCATTGGAACCTGTCTGGTGTGAGGTAGGTCTGTCAGCTCTTCTTGCTTAGTGAGTGATGGCGGCGGATGGGACACACCTCTCTGTCTCTGACTGTCAACATCACCGGGGCCTTTGTTTCCTGTTCAGGAGTGAAGCTGTGAATGTGCTGTAGAGTGGTACACTGGTGCTCGTCTCTGACAGTGCCAGGTTTCATGACAGAGGGGGTCACGCCGAGTTCACTCCGGCTGACCCAAGTCTGGTGGCCCGCGCCGGTGCCACCAACTGCGTGGGAACATAAAAAGCTGCAGCTGAGTCACAGGAAGAAATGCAGAGCCCATTAGAGTGCAAAGCCTTGGTGAAATAGAAAGTTGTTTGGATGCTGTAGTGCTGCTTCTATCACAACCAGGTGGAGTGCTTTAACCAGCATCCCTGCAGATTAACTAGAATTTAGTTAAAAAGCTGCAGACTAAGTGACCGAGGAAGTGCTGTCCTCATATAGGGGCAGTAATCTCCACTGGGTTGAGTAGGTTCATCGCTGGGCATCTGCGTTTTTAGACTGAATGAGTGATGATGATGATTATAGATTCAATGCTGTTTTGATAGAGCTACTGTGAAAATATGTCACCATTGCTAATACACTGGCAACTGCAGGAAACGGATTCTTATTTCCCTGTTTACTGCAAAAGACAGTGTTTTATCCACATGCACAATGAAAGAACACCTTATTTCTATTACCAAGCCACTGCAAATTAACAATACAGATGTCTGTGCCAGCATGCTGATAAAAAAAAAAAATCTCAAAAAAGAAAAAAAAAAACAACTGCTACTTAGTAATTACAGCATTACAACCCCGATATCAGAATACAGTGCTGCTGAAAGGTTTATGGCCTTGGAAACTCTGGGTCTGAGACAGGTCTGTGGAATCCCGTGGTGTTGAGGTTGGAGTCAGAAGGTGACGCCAAGGAAGAAGAAGAGGGGGAAGAAGTTTCAGTTGGAAGAAGGATCAATGCTGACTGTTGCTGCCCTGTGATCTGTTGCTGCTGCTGTTGTTGTGACTCCGTGTGTCTCTGTACAAGCAGTGCAGTAAGGCTGTCCTTGACGGGTGCATTCACATTGGCCAAGCTCGTAAGAGAGTCTTTGGGTTCCTGAACGGTGCTCTCCGCTTTACTGTTAGGGCCCTGAAGGAAGAGTTTCACAAAGTAAACACTGAGTTGTCTGCACTGCAGGAAATTGATTTGTATGCACACTGAATTTTTGCTTTTTATTTCTTATAGATCCCCCCATGTTATTGAAATACACAAAAACATCAGTGTAATTACAAAATAGATTGAATTTGCATACCTATTGTGAAATAACAGAAAAAACTCTGAATATCCACACAATGTTAATACATCTTTTTATGAAAGTAGTTTTTATCAAAGCAATTTTCCTCTTTTATTTGTATAGATGAAACTGTTGAACTTAAGTTTAGTGCTGAAAATATATTTCTAAACTGAGACACAATGGGTGAAAATTAACTAAAAATGTATAATATTACATAGATTTGCTTATTAAATGAGAGATGGGTTATTAAATAGTTTTTACACATACAAATATATGTTACTTAAGTTAAAGAAATAAAATAAAATACACATGATGTCATATAAAATGAAAGCAAGAAAACATATCCTAACTATTTTTTAATTAGCACTTTTATTTAGATTATTTTCTTTTGTTATTTTACTTTTTTTTGGCACCCTAACTGCCAGATTTGAAAAAAAGAATGTTTGTTTTTTTTGTGAATCAAGTTAATTTATTCACCCTCTGTATCTATTTACTGTTTCATTCTGTTCACCAGTTTTTTTTTTAGTATTAATTATGTGGCTTTATATGTACCAGAAGACATAACTGCATTAATACAAACTACTAAATGTAAGTTTATTACTGGAAATATATGTCTTAACTTTAAATAGATTAGCTTATTAAATGAGAGATCGGTCATTTAATTGTTTCTACACATATAATTATCCGTTATTTAAAAAACCCACATCATCTCTTTTATTTAGATGACCATTTTCTGTTATTTTACATTTTTTGGCACTCTAGTTACCAGAATATTTAATTTTTTTGGGGTGTAAAATTCTATTCAGTAGTACAAAAAAAAAGCAAAAACAAGCCTATGGGTCTCAACGTGATGCAACGCAATTCTCCGTGTACATATGTGAAAAAGAGCCAGGCTCCCTTTGTAGCAAACTGAATCAACATCCTTACTTGAGTTGCTGTATGGCTGAAAAAATGGCTTGCAGTCAGAGCAGCTGGCTGAACCTTCACAGCAGGTCTGTGATAGTCTGGACTGGCAGTCACAGTGCTGTAGGCAGGAGGTCCCAGAGTCGGCTGTCTCTGCAGCAGCTGCAGGATGGTCTGAATGTCTGATATCAGCTGAGACTCCAGCCTAAAAAAAGAACACCCCCCCAAAAAAAGTGAGTGAGAAGGACAAAGGCGCGGGCACACTGTAAGATGAGATGAACGCTTAATTCTGACAAGTGTGATACTGGCTGAGTGTGATAATGGCTGAAGACACACTCTGTTGTACTTCGCTGAGCACTAGATGGAGCTTCTGCTCCTCAGCAGTGGACAAATGAAGAGATGGCGAAGGTGTGGAAACACATTCTGTCAGAGTAGTAGACAAAAGACACTACTCCTGCTAGGAGCGATAATGAGCTTTGTGTGGGAGGTGTGACTTCAGCGTTTATTGTGGAAATGACTGCATTATACTTGTTTGGCCAATCTAATTATGACGAGTTTTCATCCAAGCTCTATATTTAGGGCAAATTGGGTAATGCTGAATAACCTTTTAATTACCTCCATCCTATCTAATATATACGAACACTGAGAGTCTTTTTATACTTGAGGTTATATAGGATGAGAGATAAGCAGCAAACTTATATTTTTCTTGGCCACTGCTAAAAACACATTTGCCTGTCATATGTTTAAAGACCAGTCAAAACACAAAAGCACATAAATGAGAGAAGTGCTGCTCATCCTGCAGCCAGGCGGCATTAGGGGGGGAAAAAAAACAAGGTCAGATAAGGTACAGTGGATAAAGTGTCTTATTTGTGCTTAATAAAATGAGCTAGCCCAGTATTTCAGGCACCCTGATGCCATCTCTCTTCCTCTGTGATAATTCCAGCTAAAAATACCACCTGCTGTTCATTTGTGGGTCTGTTTCAGGTGGCTGCTGGCTGCAGATGTGTTGCCGAAACGACGGCCAATGAGCTTTTCCATCACAGAAAGTAACGAGAATAAAATGTGGAAAATTTGGGGGAAGGTAGCGCGCTTATATTTATTATTCAGTATAAGTTGGTTGTTAGAAAGTGGCTCATGATGTGTTGCTTCTCTCATTATAACATGAGACACACTTTATTCTCAGTCGTGAGTTTTTTTGAGCACTACTTTGAAATACAGCACCGACTTCCGCACCAGTTCAAGTTTGATCTGCTTCAGTTCTACGGTGGAAAATCCTGCTTCCAGTAGACCCACCCTCCCACTCCAGCAGCTCCTGCCAGCTAGTTAGTCCTCCACCTACTCATGCACATTCTGTGTAGCTTACTTTTTATCAGTGTGGGAGGTGACAATTAAAAAAACAAACAAAAAAAAAAACATTCCATGATCATTAAGTGAAAGTAATAAGAACAATTAGGTGGAAATGTGCTGATAGGTGAATAAGAATAATCACATCTTTATCTGTATTACTTTCTTGGAATATGACCACAAATGTCCGGTAGTCTGGCTGCAGAAGACATCTTGAGTAATTTATCAAAAGAAGTACACATGAGTCAACTTTAAAGAACAGACTCTATAAAAAAAAAAAAAAGGATTTGAGGTTTTTGCTGCCTCAGTCGAGTCAGCAAATATCAGGTTTTACTCCGCCCAACCAACCAGGTCAGTCAGACTCATTCTGGCAACGCAGATTTCCTGCTTCACTCAATTATGTATGAAAAGGTGTATTTGAGCTGTAGTTGAAGTAAGGTACTGGTTCAAAGATACCTCTCCTGTGCTTTGGTGAGGGCGGTTTACTTTCGTACAGTCCTTCAACTTCAGATTACATTCTGTCCCTTTAAACTTTTACACTTTAGTACAGGTGCAGAAATTAGGTTTACTTTTTTTGTGCCTCTGACGTTACCACATGCACGTATCTTCAAAATCTTTCACTGCAACTCAGCTGCTGTTGCTTTGAGTAGAATTACAGAGTAAAGAAAAGCTCAAACTCATCTATAAAAAACACAAAAAATACTGAAAATCTGTGCAAAATGTGTCAAAAGCAAAAGTACTCGTGCAAAAAAAAAAATGCTTCATGCCATTTTATATTTTCTATTATTTGCTTTATTGTTATCACAATTGTTTCAATTACAGTTGTCCTGCACATAGCCCGAGAGAGGCCAGATAATATCCACTATTATTAGATACAGCCTGCAGGTAAGTCTGCTAAACCAGGGGTGTCCAATCCTGGTCCTCGAGGGCCACAGTCCTGCATGTTGTAGATGCTTCCCTCTTCCAACACACCTGATTCAAATAATCAGCTCGTCATCAAGCTCTGCAGAAGCCTGATAACGATCCTGATTGGTTGAATCAGGTGTGTTGGAAGAGGGAAGCATCTAAAACGTGCAGGATTGTGGCCCTCGAGGACCAGGACAGGACACCCCTGTGCTAAACTGTTCCACTATGTGCAAACAGCTTGTTTGCAGCACTATGAAAAATAGGGACAAAAAAAACAAAACAAAACACTCTAAATCATGCAGGTGCAAAACCTGGCAAAGTTCACATTCTGGGCTAATTCACAGTTTAAGGCAGTAAAATGAAAATCAAGCGTCTGTATGCTGACTTTAAAGCCACGTACCTGTTTAAATGCTCTTGAAGCTGACCTAAGCGTTGTTCCACCTCCCCGTATGTGAGTTCGCTGGCAGAATTATCATCCTCTCTCAGGTCCTGGAACTGTGCTGACTCATCCAGGTAGTCTGTAGGCTTCTTACAGGCCCATTTATCACAGCACAGATCTGGAGAACCAAACCAACACGCATGCTTTACATCCTACAATGTGGGTCAGTACAACGTCATCACTACACAAAAAAGCCCCCCACTAAAATAGACCGTAATTAATCTTTACAAGAAAGCTGCGTGTAGGCTCTTTGTTGTAATTTATCAACCATCGGTACCAGGAGAGTTATTATTGCAGTGTTTTGCTGCAAACTAACCCCGCTGTTATCTCTGCTGGGCACACGGTAGTATTCCGCCTGCTGTCCAGTGATATGTGTTGATCCTCTTTTGTTGTTTTTACAGAGAGATGGTTGGTTCTGTGATTAAACTATCTCGCGGAGCAGTCTGTGCAGAAGGACTTTGAGCGTGTTGACTCGTATAGATCAAGTATAGATTCTGTCTCGCACTTAGCTTAGTTTTCCTTTCCATTCTCTAATGTGTTGTTCTGGATAGTGAGTCTTATCAAAGGAATATGCGATGTCCTTAGGAAACCCTCGGACTTTCAGATTGGGTGCTCAGCTAGGGTAAGTGGATGGTAAGTTATTGTAGTGTATGTTAGCTCTTTGAGCCAGTCTCCAAAGACACTCTGGATTTGGAATCAGCACTTTTCTGATTTTATTGGACCAACTAAGGCTGCAGATCGATGCGTACCAGAACACCATAAGAGATGCTGCACAGTTTATTCTTTATGACTGAAGATGCACGTCTTCAAAGCTTGGCCCTGTTTATACAGGATGACGCCATATTTTCAGTCTCATCTCTCCTCAATGTTTCTCTGCATCTCAGTCACATCTCTGTTGTGGAAAAATAGGTCAGTTGATTGGCTAGCGTTGAAATGTACCTGATGGGCACAAAAACACTGAAAAGATATGAAGCCATGAACTGCAGTAGCCCTGCAGTAAAAACTTAGTGAAAGTTTTACTGTTCAACTTTTACAGACTGTTTACAATAATCGGATGGTGATTATATTAAGGTATTTTCTTCTGATTCAAGACAGCCGTTGTATTTCCCTTTTTTTTTTTTTTGTCTCACTAATTTGGACGAGCTTATGCCTCCACACTTCCATCCTTTTCACTCCTACTAATGTGTTCAGGATAACATTAGCACTACAAGAAAAAACAGCCTCCTCATTCATTTCAATGAGACTACCACATTGGCACATCAAACATATTACTTGGTAATGGGATAAGTATTGACTTTGTGAATGTTGCGATGGCGAGCCAAAGCAGTTTGATTACTTTCCAGAGATGTAGCATCGTATCTCGCAGTGTTATAATCTGCTGTGCGGCATTGTGGTAAAAGACAAGGATTTAAACTGATAAATTTGTGCTCAAACCAGCCTTGGAAGTCAGGGAAGACCTCAACCCCCTCCATAACCATGCCCATTGAAGTGTCAAGGACATGATCCCTCACTGGCTTCCCACTGCTGCTGTGACCCTTTTGTCCTGCATGACCCAGTAACCATAACCTCAAGTTCTTCTCATAATAACTGTAACCATCGGGTTCTCGTGATACCTACAGTCCGCTGTAAAACATTGTCTGTTACCTTCAAAGGATGGTCTTCTGTCCATGCTGTCTCTGACAATAAGATCTGAGTCTAGGGCCGGGACGTTGAGCGAAGAGGGACCCAGGACGACTGAACTTCTCTTTAGGCACGAGTTAGACTCTCTCTCCCTTTGAATGTCTTTTCCCACTTCCTTGTTTTCCCCTGCAGAACGGCAATCAACAGGAGTCGGTGGAATAACACTATATTCCTCAGAGAATAGGTGTTCTGAGTCGGCACCACTCACCGAACAATAACAAAGAATACATTTGCAGCCACAAAGCGAGCTGAATAAGGCTGTACTGATGCACTGTTGATTAGTTTCTACTGACCTTTAGATAGATCTGAAGTGAAAGAAATTCTTCTTTTTATACTTTTATTGCCCTCGTCGTCTGAATCGCCGCCTTGGACACTGGAGGGCTGCGAAAATTAGAATCAGTTAGTTAATGAAAAAGTGGTAAAAAGCTAATTAATTCTAGATTGCTTAAAATTAATAGAATCTAATGGAATTTTGACAAATGACAACGTGGATACTCGTAGGTCCCAGATGATTATTTTCATATTATCTACCTTGGCAGGCTCATCTCTGAGGTTGAAGGTAAGCTCCAGGTTATTAAAGAAGCAGTCTGCAAACTCCGGGTACATGTCCAGCACCTCCAGCAGATCTTCTCTCTGGATGGTGCTCAGGTCACAGTAACTTAGAGCTCGCACATCAGCATTGGACTTTCCAGGCTTGGCAAATAGATGGATCATCTCTCCAAATATGTCATTTTTTCCTGGTGACACACACACACACACAGACAATGCATCATCTCAACAGCCTAATTAGCAACTGGGAAAAAAGTATTGATTTTACCTGCAGTGGCTTCTAAAAGTAGCCATGCGTATTATTGAGAAGAATTTGTGTTGTCTTGTCTGTGGGGACTTATCTAAATACTCCCCGGCTTCCACTAAAGGGCAGCAGACATGTTTGTTTTGGTGGATAATGAAAATCAAACAGCCTTTCCTCTCTGTGTGGATGTTCTCCCAAGGCCTGTGCGTCAGTTGTCTTTCTATCTTTGATCCATTATTTATGCTGAGGAATAACTAGTAACTCAAAGCAACTTTGATGTGAGGAAGGGGGGGGAGAAGCAGCGTTTGATTGTGATTGACACACTTTACTTGCTGAGTGCTTCAAAGCAGGATATTTGTGTTGATAATGGCGACCACATAATGAAGACAGTTCTTCGGCAAACTTCCATAAAGTCGTAAAATTTTTTCAAACTGGGGGAATAAAAAAAAGATTCCTCTGCTGAAATAAGGGTCCATTTTTGCAAAAGGGACTTAGAGGGCTGGTTTAAAGGCCATCATGAAAAATCCCTTTGTTGGTGAGGGGGTTCACTAAATGCCAGCAGTGTAAGCAGGGGTTCAGGAGGAAGAGATATGATACGTTGGCTGCCAGTGTTCCTCTCACAGCATGCACTGGACACCTTTCTACCGCAGAGGAAAGCCTCACACAGAGTAGCGTATCTCTCCCCCACATGCAGCTCTCACCACAAGGATTTAGATGGTCATTAGTGTAAGAGACTAATTCTTCACTTGCGGAACAATGCTACCAGCGTTGTTGGAGTCAATATCATTACAAGAGACAAATGTTTCAGCACTGAGGGGCTGACCACGGCCATGTAGGTGAGAGAAAGACTAGGAAATATACAAAGAGTCCACAAACGAAGCGGAGCAAAAATGCTGCTGATGGAGCATTGTGTTTGTACAAATGGGCGGATCTATGAGATGAGCGACTCTTCCGGCGTGTTTGTTAATAATGCGTTTCGTGTGATGCAGCAACTTTTGCTAAGCTTAAACCTCATTCTGTCAGGTGCAGCTTTGGAGAGCATTCATCTCATGAATAATGGTAAATTTAATCCAGGGCTTTGGCCTGTAGCACCTGGTAGCGGTTCACCCATGAAGAAAAAGATAAATACTCATTACTCTAATAAGAAATAATGAGTATTTATTGTCATTATAGCACAAGAGCGAAGAACAATTTCAAATTTGGAGCCGGCAGGTGTTTTAGCCTTTAGTTGCCTTTTACAGCCTCTTTTTAAAAAAAATAATCCTCATTTTGCAGCTTTAACTCATTTACCAGCGCTGTCAAACACATGGCAGATATTTCACCGTGCTCTTTCAAAGAGCCAGGCAACCTTTCATGGAGCCACTTAATGTCACAGTCTCCAACCTGTCACAGAAACACCCCACTACTTCCACAGAAAGCCAAAGGTGGAAACCCACATGGAGACACATTCTATGTGTTCCATTTATTTAAACAATTTTAACACAGACTTACATATTTCATCCCCTGTATGGCCAAAACAACAATGTGTTTTGAGTTCCATGTGGATATCAGCATAGTTTTGATGCTCACTCGTTGCCTATAACCAGACTCATAAAATGAAGGAGTTAAAAAAATATGGACTCGAATCACTTTTTACTTTTCCAAAGTGAGACTTGATCAAAAATTGTGGGAAAAGGCTTTTTTAGCTTGTCTGATGCTGACATTCAACACACAATAAGTTGAGAGATCTTCCTTACAATAGGGAGGGGAGGCTGACTTTTACAGTTGATGGCTTATCTTGGTGGAGATGGAGGTTTTATGTGCAACAGAGACTGCCACAACATCCACAATACTAATGACAGACGCTGGCAAAAAGGTCAAACAAAAACAATCTGTCTTGACTCAAAGTGCTTGACTTTTCCTATACGACTGCATCACAGTCTCTCAATTAGCTTAGCACCCCACACCTTGGTTACTTAATGCAATTGAGACGCCGTATCAGATTAACTAAAGAATTAACCCCTGGATGTCGCGACACAGCAGTAACGTAATCAACAAGAGGATTGTATTTACCCAGGATCGCTACCACTATATCGTCTTTCAAGATCTCAATTGAGCCACGGGACAGAAAGTAGAGGGCAGTGAGCACGTCACCGCCGTGGACCAGAGTGTCTCCAGGAGGCGCGTGAGTGGTTTTGAAGCGCATGGCCAAAGCCCTCAAGCAGCCTTTGGTGGCTCCTTGAAAGGCTTTGCAGTTGTGCAGAAGATTTCTGTTGAGGTGAAGGCAAATATCTGCCTGCAGGCAGTCAGGAAAGCCTTTTAACACCTGTGATGCAGAGAAAACATGTGAGTAAAATGCTCAAAATGTAAGTTTGATATTCTCAAAGAGATGCATTTCATAATCATGCTCCCCTGTGGAGGCTGGATGCAGCAAAAGTGTTAAAACCAATATACTTTTGTAAAGATAGTTTACAGTTAGGCCTGAAAACAGCACAGAGATTTCGACATGTGGTATAAAAACAAACATGCTATGGAATAATAGATCCATTAAACACAGTCAGGGCCACAAACATCACATTACGTTTCTTAATTGATGGCTGATGTAGTCATAAATCATATTTCACTAGCAAGGACCACACCATCAATTTGAAGCTTGATTGTTTATTTGATGCAAATGAGCGTTATGTTGG
>NW_007578288.1:229134-300492 GCF_000690725.1 Stegastes partitus
GAGAGGAAGAGGAGGCAGAGGTAAAGGGAGGGTGTGTGGGGCATGAGAAGCCAGAACTAACACGTGATAAGGGCAGAGTGGTATGTATAGATGTATGACAAGAAGGGGAGTGACTCAGGTGTAGTGAACTTCAGCTAAAGATTTTATCTCCATTTCACGAGCGTGACCACACCATCAGTTTGAAGCTCGATTGTTTAATGGATGCAAATGAGCGTTATGTTGGTAATGACTGAGCTGAGCTGTTGTGTTGTGGGGAAAGGCTTAGTCAGGGATCAGCAGAGGCTCCTGGGCTGGCAGACCCCCCAAAAAAGGCCTCCCATAAGAATGAAACGGTTATAACGTAGGTCTTGAGGGTTGGAGAAGCTGATACAGGTGGTGCAGAACCCCTCGACTGGAAGCTGTGTCAATATGGAAGGAGTGGCCAGAGAGCAGGCCAGGATTCCAGATGGACTTCCTCAAGGTGTACGAGGATTCAGGATAAGGTTTCACCTGCTGGTCTCTGTAATAAACTCAGCGTCAGAAGGTGAAGCACCTCTATGCTGCAGAGGCATCGTGGGTATTTTCAGGTCCAGACTGAGGTGAGCAATTTGAGATGAAGCTGGGTAATTTAGCTACGTTGATTAATGGAAAGGAGGAGCAGAATATATTATGGGGGGAGTGAAGGGGGTCAGCGATATTGTTGCAGTAGCCGGGGAAGTGTTCAGCATGCAGGACGAACAGGTTGAAGACTGAGTGCCACGTGAGGCGCCAAACAAAAGGCATGTCTGCAGGAGAGTAGCTTCAAATTTTGTTAGAGAGACGAGGAGGGTGAGGCCATCAGACTGAACAAGGACTGCTTTTTTACTTGACCATTTGCAGCTCTATGACAGGGTAGCGATAACAATAGGGTAGATTTTAAATCTAGGTTTTTGAAGGAACTGTGTGAACTCCAGTGGCTATGACATGGGGACCATTGCTGACCAAGAAACCCCCAGAACCAGTAAAAGGAGCACGTCTGTGAACTGCTGCTCGGGATCTTGTTCACGAGTGATGGAAGATAGGATCATGAGATGGACAGGACCATCGTGATGAGTAGGAAACTGAGCTGGAAGGTGAAGCTTTCGATTTACCGGTCAATCTATATTCCAACCCTAACCTATGGTAGTGAGGTAGTGACAGATGAATGAAACTGTGGGTATAAACGGGCAAAAATGAGTTTCTTCTGTAGGTTGGCTGGGCATTTAAGATATGATGAGGAGCTTGTCATCCGAAGGAAGCAGTTGTTGCTCATACGCAGTGAAGGGAGCCAGTTGAGGTGGTTTGGACTTCTGATTTGGACGCGTCCTGGGTGTTGGAGGTATGTGCCACTGGCTGATTGATGTGGTGGAGCTGGGAATGAGGGAAGGGAGCAAAATTGGCATCTTATAGGGGATAACACTGTTGTGGTTGAAAGCTCCGGGAGTTTGTCAGAAGTTGAAATAGTTGAACTTTGTTGTCAGCGTGGTAGCAGGTGAAGCTTTATGAAGACCAACGACGATCCACTTGGAGATTTTGTAATAAGGGCTATCACTAGGAGATCTGTCAGAAATGTCTGAGCGTTTCCAGGTGTGTTAAGAGTTGGCTTGTCTGGATTCTTGCCTGTCAATTTTTTTTTAATTGGGCGGAGCTACAGGTAGCGTGGTGACGTCACGCCCCGGCGCACAGCTGGACGTCTGCTGGAGAAGATTGTTGTGGTTGATCACGTGATCGGAGCTCCAGCAGGTGGTTAGAAGTTGGAAAGTTTACCTTTGCTGTCAGCGCGGTGGCAGGTGAAGCCTTTCTCTTAGTACTCACTAAAGACCCACAACGGTCTGCTCGGAGGTTCCGTCTGTCGGTACTGAAGAAGAAGCGCAAATCGTTTCCAGACGCGGCGGCTTCTCTGGAGGTTCACCTGCTTCGGACATGAAGCCAGTGGATGTTGAGGAGGGAGTGATAACGTTTGGTCTTTCCTGAGAAGAACCACCGCGGTTGAAGCTGCGCGATGAGGGCGAGCGATCAGAGGAGGAGAGTCCGGTTCGGCTGGAGGAGGAGTTCTGGTCGGAGGTGTCTTCAGGACCTGCGGTTAATGGTGGAGCGACGCTGATCTTCTCGGTGTGGATGTATAAGGCTGATCGGCGTGGATGAGGTCTGGAGCCGGGTTCCCACAGCGGAGGGCTGATGGATGAGCGATCCGTGGTGAGTCAAGAGTTTTCTAAAAACTTGTGTTGCTCAGTACAGGAGAGGAGTGGTGTGTGTGGAGATGTACAACAGGAAGTGGGGTGATGGAGGTGTGGTCCTGCTCATGATCTTCAACTAAACATTTAATCTGCATTAAGATGGAACAACCAGTCAGATTGTTGCCAACAGTGGGGCCCAAAGGTCTCAAGACAAACTCAAATCTTTCATTTTACATGTTCACCTGTTAATAATCATAAAGTTAGATGTGAAGATGAACAGATAACTCCATCTTCTCAAACCTTCAGAAAACCCACGTCTCCATCGTCTACCTGAGACAACATGTCATTTCTACTGAGTCAAATCCACTCAGCTTCACTTACATTAATATTATCTCAAGCAAACAACCAAAAAATAAGTTTTCTGAAAATCTACAAAAATGCAGTTTTCTGTTTTTGCAAATTAACTCTTCTACAAGATTTCAGATTCTGCACTATTTCTAGGTCCTACATCAAATTTAAGCAGATTAGTGGCCAAGTTAACCTCTTTGTACAAAAGGTCAGATTTCCTTCTCCAGTGTTCAGACTTGATGGACTCATTAGAAGCTCGTTGGAATAAATCAACCTGCAGCCATTGTTCACCTGCTAAAAATACGCCTGAGCTTCGAGTCTCCCGCGGAGCACCGCTCGCTAAGTAGCATTGTGACGAGAGGGAACGTGGAATGCTTAAACGTGTCAAAAGTCAAATTGTTATTCAAGGTTTCTAAGGAGGCAGTGGCATGGCTTGGTTTGCGGAAACTGGATCAGGCAGACTGAAAGTGACCACGCCATCGGAAGATTAATGCATCAGATGTGGTTCACTGAGGCTTCGTCGCTGATAAAGCATGAGAAGTGTCAGAACAAAGTTGTCTAGTGGCAGCCTGGGAGGACGAGTCGCAGTCTCTAAACCGCTCCTCTGGAGGGGAAACAAAGCCAGATGCTCAGGGTGGGCTCACATATAGCAGCATTTCACAGAGGATGACTATAAAAAGATGCTAATTACGGATTAAAGCAAACGGGGACATAATAAATACCAGCACATTATATATGTTTTGTCAGAGTTTACCTTCAAAAAGTTAAGCTGACGTCACTTGTAATGAAAGATGTTGTAATAAATATAAATGCAGTTTAGAAGCATACTCACTCGTGGTCTCACACTTTTGGACCCCAGTATACATCATTTAAAAATAACAGCCACCAGGATTTATGTAACCACTCCCCCGAGCTAAATACACAGCACAATGTACTCTCAGTTTCAGCTTTGTCTCTTTCTTTTATATCGAACTAGCAACACATAATATAGGAGTGAGGGAAAAAAAAGTGTACTGCATCAATATGACGAGAAAAAGTATTACTTTTTTTGCTCGCCAAAGTACAAAACTGAGCTTACTGTCCATTAATTACACCTCATAACCATAACCTTATACTTGATCTTGCTGCTTAATAACACATTTCATACATTTTGTGGCTCAGACTATAAAGTCCTGGGTATTACAAGGACAATGCATGATGACTATTGCTAATTGATGGGAAAATGGTGCTTTAATGCTTCTCCTTTGTCTCCTGAACTGACGGGAAACTGAGAAGGAATTTTACTAAAATTCACAGAAATTACCTCGGAAATAACTTCTGTTGTCAAACATGCAGTGCTACCATCTCAAACATGCCAATTACAGTTTATTTGCTCAAGCGTCGAAGTAATAAATATGCAAAACTTTATTGTCTAATAATAATTAGTAATGAATACAGTGTGCAGTACAACCTCTTTAATGTGGATCCAAAATTGAGTTTACGTATGTAAATGAAAATCCACCCATCCGTTGTCTGTACACTGCTTTATCCTCCAGCAATATTGCAAATGAAGCTTATATGAATGCAGTTTCAATGCATAGAAGTTTAACGTGCATGCTTTACTCTAAAATAGAGTTTCTTTGCTCTGTAGTAAATGTACACAGAAATCATGGATCCAGTCTTGACACTGTCGGAATAATGTGTGTTCATATTTTAAACAGCAGTGAAACTTATTTTGCAATGAAAATTTCAAGAAATAAAAGTATGTACCTCCTGCTCTTACCAATGAAGAGACGTTAATCCAGACGAAAAGCAGACAAGAGAAAGAAAGCACTTTTTAGAATCTCGCATATCATCATTTCCACCATCATTCAATGCAATCAGTTACTTTGTTAGTCGTCGTTTGGGGTTATATTGAGAAGCAGATGCGCTCATTTTCGCCATTTACCGTGTTCATATCGATGCCGTTGGTGTAGGTCCAGGAGTGCTGGAAGTACTCCTCCAGCCGTTGCCTCAGTGGGTTGGGAATCTGGTGAAAGCGGATGAACTCTTTGACCCGTAACATTTGAGCGTGATAGCGGGCCGTGCCTGAGTACAACCTCTGGATGATGGCAGAGACATTTCCAAAGATGCTGGCGTACATGAGAGCTGAAATAAAGACAGGAATCAGTGAAAGTGAGTGACAAATAGTTAGATCAACAGAATAAAGTTATGCTAAATGATAACACATTCAGTAAACGGACTGTAACATACTCACAGCCGATCAACATGACACAGATGGAAAAGATTTTCTCTGAGTTGGTGTTTGGGGAAACGTTTCCGAAGCCCACGCTGGTCAGACTGCTGAAGGTGAAGTAAAGCGCTGTGACGTACTTGTCCTTGATGGAGGGCCCGGAGCTGGGATCGCTGTAGTTGTATCTCTTCCCTATGGACACGCCCAGATTGTCTAGCCAGCCAATCTTGTGCTCCAAGTAGGGCTTCTCCACATTGCCAATGGCGTACCATATACAGGCTAGCCAGTGGGCAATGAGGGCGAAGATGCACATGAGCAACATGAGGACCGCGGCTCCGTATTCAGAGTAGCGGTCCAGCTTCCTGGCTACACGCACCAATCGCAGGAGCCTCGCTGTCTTTAGCAGGCCAATCAGAGTGGTAGTCTGGACAAAAAAGCACAGCAAAGAAATGTATTTGTGGTAGCAGTAGTGCTCTACAAACGCTCTCTTCATTTGGTCACCAGCAAATCGAAAGCTGTGACAAATCAAGAGAGACACTTTGCCAACTAAAGGCAATTTGTTTACTTAACAGAGACAAGAAGCAAAACTCTATTGTGGCAACTCTCGACATGTTTCTTGGTCAAAGGCGAATTAACAGGCCTCAGAAAAGTCCTAATTTATTTAACCTTAAAATCAAGAGTGACATTCACTTAATGGGTCTCTGGGAGTTGTGCATCGGCTTTTGTGTCATCAAGAACTCTTTTAGCAACTATAACCGCCACTCACAGTAGTATTTATTTGCCATACAATACCAGAATAGCCTTTGAAAATTAAGCTCATATTTCCATATTTACTTTTGTATTTAAGAGTAGTTTTGCGGGACAAAATCTGATACGTTCTTGAATTTGAAGAATGAATCTGCCTTCAACATATGGTGGCAGAATCTTTGCTTGCCATGTATTCGGGTCTGTATAATGGGCTAAAATATCAGTTACACAATTACTGTGTCCATTATTCAAACATTTTCAGTCACAGCACAACCACAGAAATGACCTGACGGGGTTTACAAAGCCAATTAGGCCCTCAAAATCCGGATAGAGTAACTCTACTGCTTTGAACAAAAGCATCCTGCAATATTGTTATTCTGTCTCTAACCAGTCTCAAGCTCGCACCACAAACCATTTTTATTCTTTATTACTGACTTTCACTGTCTTTTTTGACAAGCAGAAATCTGTGCAGTTGACTTTATCTGAAATGTGCTTCACAGCCATTTTATAGCATGATGATGACATGTAACCTCACTTTGAACTTTATCATTTTCACCCATTTTTGGAACACAATATAGGATTTTGAATGTTGACAAAAACTGACTTTGCAAATGTTACCAAGGAAGGAAATGGACTCTGCACATTTGTTAGGGTTTTGTCAAGGTTATGCGTAATGTGTTTTGGTGACTTTAGTTACAAGAAAACACCAAAGGGCATCGTTTTGTGTTTTCTCCATCTAGTGGCTGTTTTAAAAAGACGTCCTTCTTTCACGTTAATGCATTGACGCTGACACTAAACTTTCATGATCTGGCTGGTTATGACTGTGAACCGTAATTATTATCTAAAATGTTAGAATTATTTGTAAACTTTTGTTCAGGTTAACTTTATCTGGCTAAAGTTTGGTTTATTGGTGGCAATAAAAGTAAACATCTTGTCCAAGTTTAGCTGCTGCACCATTTTAAACAGTGTTACTAAAACAGTGTTTGAATAATGGCCGAGTTCCAAATACTAACTTTGTGTGTAGTTTTTCTTGTCAGTCTGTTGCCTGTTCAGGTAAAATTTAAAGGCCTAAACTGCTGAATTTGATAGTAAATCAGCGTTTGCGTGCTTCCCAACTGGCCTCATCAGAGGAATGTTTTACTGACAGCTATTATTCATGTCATAAAACCAAAACATTAATCCTAAACTTAAAAATCTGCAGTCTAATAAAAGATAAACTGAATGAAATTAAACTCTTAAATGTACCTACACAGGCAATTACGTAACACTGCCGCAAAGCACAACAACCCCCGCTACTTTATCTCTAATGGGAACAGCATTTGGGTGCGAGTTGGGACAAAGCACTCAACTCCTTTACCCCCATAACAGCTTGAGATAAACATTCTGTGTTCTCTGTTTCCGTGATTATCGCTCACAAAACACTGAGTAATGCCAGTTTTGAATGACGCCCTTTACAATATGTTCAATCTTACGGTAAGTTGTTCTGAACGCAGCGAGACACTAAAATCTATTTCCCATATATTCCCTACTCTAATCAAAAGGTTTACTTAAGCGCTTGTAGGTTAAAACCGTCTTATTAAGCTGCTAAATTAAATGAGCCTTGTGAAAACCATCTGCCACGGTCTCAGTCGCTTTTATTTTCTGAATGAGACCGCGGTTGGGTGGGACTCTGTGCGTTCAGTCTCAAAATTATAAACGCCAAGCTGGAAAAGCTATAAATAGAAGTCATGTAACGTCATGTCATCGCAGTGTATGTCCGCCTATTTATAGACGTGGGCGCGAAAAGACTCCTCTTTGGTTCACATCTCTGGTGAAAATGAAGTAAACACTGTTAATTAGTGATGTGGAAGCAAATGTTTTAAATTAATTTACAAATTTCCCTGGACTGTTCAGTTTCTCACTCTGTTGTGAGAAAAACAGATGTCCACTTCCTTTTTGATTTGTTGTCATTCACTGAATTGACTCAGCAGCAGCAGCAGCAGCAGCAGCAGTGATGGAAAAGATGATTATGGTTTATAATCAGGAGCTTTTCTGGTGTAATGGAGTGCCTACAAAGCACGATAAAGCCCTGAAGTGGATCCAGAGCCTTAGGGGACATATCCTACCAACAAACAAGCCAGCAGGCCTGGCAGCCAGCCTACCAATGGCCATCTCACATCTGCATGTAAGCTGTGCACACAGCCCTGTTGGCCTGCTCCTCACATAAATGCACCATTGATTGCCATTTGGTAAGCCATTAATCCGTGTAAATGGATTCTAGAATGAGGACCATTCAAAAAAAAAAAAAAAAAAAAAAAAAAAAAAAAAAAAAAAAAAAAA
Source organism: Stegastes partitus (assembly GCF_000690725.1). NCBI lineage: Eukaryota > Metazoa > Chordata > Actinopteri > Pomacentridae > Stegastes > Stegastes partitus. Next base: position 236,935 of record NW_007578288.1, read on the forward strand.
AAACATGCAATTTAAAGTAATCCTTTCAGAGCCGAGACAGAAAGATTCAGGCTTTAAGTAGTGGCCCAGGGGCACAAGTCTGGACTTGGATAACAGTGCAAGCATGCAGAGGGTGATGTGCAGTAAAGCTTCCTGGGAGAAAAAAATGTAAAAAAAATAATATGTGCATCGAAGACAACTTACCTCATCTGATCCTGAGCCGAAGATAAGAAGGTCAAAGGGGATCGCTGCCACCATGTCTATAAGGAACCAGCCTTTAAAATAGTGGATTGCTATCTTTGCGGGGTGACTGACCACTTCCTCATTCTGGTTTACGTAAGTGGTCCTGAAGTTTATGAGGATGTCAATGATGAACATGATGTCCACCATTAAATCCACTACATTAAGGGGGCTGCACGAGTATCCGCATTCGCGCCTCCTCTGCTCCTCTTGGTCATTGAGAAGGAAAGCTGCAGAGTAAGGAGTGAGGATGGCCGTGTAGATGACCAGCAGCAGGATCAGCCAGTCCCACACAGCTTTGAAGGGGCTGTAGTGGAGGATGGTGAACTTGTCAATGCGAGCCGTCTGGAGTTTGTACTCGGGCAGCACGTCAGCTCCGAGCGACAGGACCTGGAGGAGCGGGAAGATCGGGTCAGAGCTCGGCTCGGAAAACCTTGGAAATTTCACATATTTTCATTTTGGGTTAACCTGAGTTGCTGGTGAGTTGATGAGGGTGTCATTAAAACTTTATTTTCTGTCACATCTTTTAACTGATGCTTCCTTGGATGGTTCCTCTTCTGACAGTTTGGTTAGAGACTGTTTCAAGTCCAAAACACAATTTAACACACCTCAGAGACTTCAAGGCCTGAATTGACAGCAATTGTGACACCCAGTTTGTCCTCTACAGTCAAAGCGTGTTAGGTAAAGGCAGCCACTCTGGTATGACAAGTAGACGTCGTGGCACCGTGAATAATGTGACTGCCCCTGACTTGTTCTACGCTGGCAAGAGGTACATTGTGTTGCTTTTAGAGAAAAATCCATAAGCACTTTACTCTGCAGGTAATAAAGTGAAGGAGAGCTGTGTCGAATTGTGCTGAAACATACGATCTTTTCTTTTTACGTTTTGATAAGCAAACACATGTTCCTATATGAAGGAACTTTGGCTGGACGGTAAATTATTCATCGTGCTCACGAAGGCCGAGCCGTCCCGTGTTTTTTTTTTTTTTGGCTTAATAACCTGTGGCAGACAAAGACAAAGGGGCTGTCTTATGGCAGAAAATAGTGTAGGAGTGAGGATGAGGAAGGGGGGGCAACGTTTTTTTCTATTCTTTCCAGCACATTCCCCTATCTTCAACACATGAATTATAGATTTCCCCATGCTAGCAGTCAGGAAGTAGATGCAGCGTTCACATCTCGGCAGTGTCTCCAAACTCCAAACTAAAGTCATCGGGGAGGGAGAGCAGTTAATCATGATCATGGTTCTTCTTCATTTATGAATGAGAAAGCTGTGTTGAAAGAAGTTGAAATATAAGGTTTCTGAGCTCCTCTTTTGCTTGGTTTGTTCCTGACATGGCCTGGCCGTGTTAATGTGAGCAACACACATTGCTTTACTGGTTGCTTTCCCAGTGAATAAAAGCATTTGTGCTTTCTGAATAATGCACAGCTTTGGTTAAACGTGGGTATTTCTTTGCTTAGAATCGAAATTGTGATGAATTTCCGTGCACCTACTTATCCCTGGCATCAGCTGTGGCGCTCCTCTCATCAAACGACAGCACAATGTATCCCCTGTTTAGCATATGACAGGGAGCGCTGGACCTGCTGCATTGTCCTTGGCAAGAAACTGAATCCCTGCCGTCTGCTGAAGTGTTATGAACCTGCACCTGTGCTTTGTGGCTTCCACATAGGACCATATTCTTTCTCCCTTTCTGAAACAATTACCTTCAATTGGTGTTGATACAATTTTATTTTTTCCCCCCTCTTCAACAATATACTGCAAGAAGAACGCCTTGTTCTTAATCTCACCGCTCCACTGTTGATGTGAATGGGCAGCAGTCAGGCCATATGTTACTTCTGTAACACATGGGATCACCAGCTGCTTTTTTCATCTGCCAGCAAAATAAAAAAAAAACAAAAAACTCACCGACGAAGTGCAGCATGTGCCGGGTATCAGTTTTATCACGCTATCCCACAAAACCTCCTCAGAGGCACCCGATTCAATAACGACACTACAAATTGTTACAGCACGTTATCCCTTTGCATGCTTCCCAAATGCTGCCAGCTGTGTTCTTTGCAATACATGACAAAGCAATTAGGATCTAAGTTCAGATCTCATGAAGGTGGCTGCTGAGAACTCTGGCTCGGCGCCACAGTAAGGCCCGTGTGATTTAAACAAAACTTTCCCACTCACCTGTGTGACTTTTTCCGTGACATTGTGAGTTCTTTCCTTGACTTTCGGCGCTATGATGGTTTTCTCAGACGTCGGCGGAGAATGGGTCTTCTTATCGGTGCCCTCCGAGAAGTTGAGTGCAATCAGGGGGATCTTGTTGATTGTGCTATACTTGTTGATATTCGAATCAGAGGTAGAGCCAAGCAGGCTGGACTTCACGTGGTTGAAAGGGCCTGATGGTGCAGAACAACAATAACATTAGTGCCCTCGGGTAACTTCTCCTGTTTCACCTGACTGTACTTTATAAATTGCAAATCATTAAATATGTGAAAATTATTCACACGCAGATGTAAAAAATTAATTTGGTGAGCAGAGCTTAAGGAAAGTATCATTTCAGTGAATGAATGATGAATCAGTTTTGCAAAGTACGGCCTTAAACCTCTTTGTTTTAGGCATTAGGGTGACATAACGGTGATACATGGAGCTCTGTATACTGTAAATCTATTTATAACCAGCAGCAGCAGTAGCAGCCTCCTATACTTACAGTACCACTGACTAATGTACTCTGGCATCCGTGGAGAGTAGAGGAACTACAGGGAATTTTAGCTCTGTTTTTTTTTCTCTCTCTGCAAATGCACCACAACACGACTAGTCTCAGGAGCTGCTGTTGGTTGTGAATTAAAACCAGTTATAAATTCAAGCAAACCTGTGATTTATTTTTATATTTCACATTCCTAAAAGCAAAAGTTTTGACCCTTTTTTTCCTTTTGACACTCACTGACATGCATCAACACACATGGAAACACCGACATGAGCCACGATGAAAGGGTTAACGGAAGAGAAAAAGCACATCTCATCACTAAAATCATCTCATGAGAAATTTCATGCGTGGGCTGCTAAGTACAGAGCAAGTGTTCCTGTAACCTAAAACTATGCTGGCAATTATTTTTAGGGAATTTTCTCACACACGCTGCACTCTGTGAGCAATAGCTAGTGAGCGGAGGTATTAAAAACTTGCAAGCATATTTGCATGCAGGTTCATTTGAGGGCAACGCTTTGATTAGCAACTTTTATGAGAGCAGAGATGATGCGCATGTGATTACATTCTATGATTTTTATAGCCTCCTGATGTGACAAAATGACTGCACTGGTCCAAGTATACACTCATTTCACATAATTAAGTGCAGTAAGCTCACTCAACCTATCCAACCAAAGTGGCTCTGTGAAGACCATTAATGCTGATTGCGTGCTTGACAGTCATGCTCCAAAACAGCACTGAGCAATAAAATCATGGGCAGGAATACGTGATTACCTCTCACATGGCTACCATTGTCTAAAGGCAGCATTTAGTGGACAGAGCAAATGGAGAAGAAACATTTTCATTAACCTCCTTTCAGAGAAGATAAGGGAAAGTATTTGTTGCAAGGCTCGTGTATGACTTCTTAAAGCTTTGAAGTCTTGTGATTGGCTTAGATTATTTTGCTAATCATCGGACATACCTTCACTTGTGTGCCGATCCCTGAAAAAGCTTTTGGAGTTGGAGCTGTAGCCCTCGATTTCATGGACGGACGAGGCTCTCCTCATGCTACTGATGCTGTCTCTGGGGAAGGTGTTGGACAGGGAGGTAGAGGACTGGTGTGGCTCCGTGTGGTACAGCTTCTCCCAGGGGAGCTTAGGCGACGAGTGGTCAACCGGTTCGGGGCCGACGCTGCCCTGGGAGGAGTGGTGGCTGGAGCCTATGAGGGCGTGCGTGTCGTTGGCCTCGATGGGACTGCAGATGCTCTTGGTGGGCGACGGGAAACTCTCAAGGGCCACCGAGTCCTCGTCCTCTTTGGGCGAGTCCACCATCACGGCGTCTGGGTCCTCTTGCGGAAGAGATTGCTTGTTGGTGTTCATTAGGCTCAAAGCGGCCTGGCGGAAGCGGAAGAATCTGCTCCTCCCTGAAGAATTGAGAGGAAATTAAGGGAAGCCTTGTTAAGTTTTCAATGTGGAGCGCTGAAATGGACAGCTCTCTCCCCAAAAAAAGCATCGCATCATTTTTCTCACAAAATGCACAATTACATTCATGGTTGGATAACAGCCTTCTTCTCCCCCAAAAAACATGAAAAATGAAACGAAACAACTATAAGCCTGCCAGTAAGAAGAAATAAAATATGCAAATCACATACTCCCTCTCCAACAATCCAAAGTCATGACAGTCCAGCCATGATATACTGTGTTTATGTGTTGGAACGGTAATTTATACCTCATGGTTCTGCTTTTAATGTGTCAGCGCCCTCCTCTCAGCACCAACACTGATAATAAAGTAGTGCTCGTAACAAGTACATGAAATCCTAACACTTGAGAGGAGCAGGTGCTGAAACATATCTGCTAATTAATAATGAAAATAATGGGTTTAGGCCCTGCTTTCTTAGACGTGTGGTGCTGTGTGTACTTTTTAAAAATTAAAAGCTTGTAGGATTCTTTTTTCCATACAGAATTTCCAAGCTGTCGGGAGATAAACACCACAAAGACGTTTCTATAGTTTCTGTAATATGGTTTTATTGCACTAATCTTTGCAAATACAGAACAAGTGGAAGAGATTTATCCTTTCAGCGCTCGTACACGCGACAGCCTTATTGCGCCTCATTGATTCGAGTCATTTTTACCGTTCACATTTTCAGAATTGTCGCAAATGTTAACGACCTCTTGGGGACGGAACGAAAGTTTTGACTCATTAACAATAGAAGGAGGGTGAAAGTGAGCCCTGTCTCCCTCATGAGGCACCCATCCCTCAGCACCCTCCTCACATAACATCACTGCCATCTGTTTCCATTCCCTCGCCAAATGTGCTGATGTTACAACTGCGGCCGCTTACAATGGGAGGCACGACACTCGACAAGGTTCCTGCAGAGGAACCTAATAACAACGTGAGCCAGGAGATATGGACAACCTTTCTGTCTGTTCTCTGCAGGGAGCCTCTGTCATCTGCTCCGTTAAAGGCTCCTCGCCGCCGCTGTGGCCGAATGCTTACATAACGGCAGCTCATATAAATTTAAATCTGACATTCTAAAACGACAGCAGCACACACAGTCCTCTTAAATATTATATAGTGCTGGGAAGGAATGAACCAAAATATATGAGTTTAGCAGCATGCCGTACCATTCAAACTGACATTACAGATATTTTGCTGTGCCGATTTCACTTTTTAAGAGTGCTTAAAAGAGAATAGCCAAGATAGGAGATTTATTTTTAGCCACACTAGCAGAAGGGCTCCAGAGGTGGTAACGTCCTTCTGTTGGCGTGTCAGCTCAAAGGTCCAGGCGATGATATTTCAACAGCTCTTAATGACTTCATGGTCCCCAGAGGATGAAACCCATTGATTTTGATGGTCTTGAACGTGATACAGTTCAGCAATGAAACAATAAATAACCAGCAGAAGCTAAAGCCTTTTTAATAAAGTCTTTATTTATTCAGCATTTTTACAGGATGATAGTGTTCTCAACATGTACAAAATATTTAAATATTTAAAAAAAAAAAAAAAAAAACATGTCGAAAAACTAAATCACAAGAGGAAAAAAAATGAATAATTTAGTTAATAAAAATGCCTTAACATTTATAAAACGACACCTAGAGATCAAATACAGTATATAACACCAGAACAGCACGTCAAATTAAATCGACATAAAAACAGCAGTTATTGCGATTCCTTGATGCAATTTCGTACTTTAAAAAACACAATATTACGAGCCTTAAAGTCTAGTTCAGTCAATGTTTAAAAACAGAAATGGCTCATTATTGGGGTTAATAAATACAGTAACTATTCAGATCTTTTATTTATATGACTAAACTTTTAAACAGACTCTTCTTGGTGACACAGCTTGGATCAGATGACGTTATTTATTAGCATGACAGGAATAAAAGAGGCATTACTTCTATACTATCTGTAGTTTATTGTGTTGTGTTGTATTGTTTATGTGCAATTTCACATTACAGTCTTCGTCACCAGCGTTTTGCAGCTGTAGCCTGTGGTTGATATCGTTTTTGTATTGGACGAAGACAGTCCAACCTTAACAAACTGGAGAGAAGGAGAATGGTTAGTTGGAGTAACTAAAGCAGCTGAACAAAAACTAACATCTGTCTGATATGTGGTGCCATCAGATTGCAGTTTATGTATTACACAGAATGAAAACAACCGTAGAGCGAATTTTGTAGCAGTTACTTGTATTAAGCAGCTCTTGAAACACTTATTTTCCCTTAAAATTCATTTCGCTGTTACCTAAATAAGGGGCATATTATGCATGAAGCCCAGTGGTCTGAAAGGCAGCTGCTCAGCATCCTTAAATGTACAGACTGGGACATGAATCTTGTAAAGGGGCAGAAAGTTTTCCTTAAACTGAAAGGTTGACTTAAAATATATATATTTTTTTATAAAGAAGTTTGTTTCTCTAAAGGGACTTTAAATCAAGCAACCCAAATACATTTTTCATGTTTTTTTTGGCAGGAAATCACACATTTGTATCTCGCTGAGTCAGTATAAAAGTATCACCACTGACATAAAACCAAAGCTGATATTTATAAGAAGGCTGAGCTGATGATTATAGAAAACCATGAAATATCCTACCATATTCATAAGGAATTATTAATTACAAGTTTGCTGCTCAGTTTCCGTCAGTTAAACAAAGATTGAGGTGAAATAAGAACAACTACGAGTCAGTGTTCAGCTTCAGTCACGAGTGTTGGATCCTTGCTTGTGTTGTATCTGCTCTCAGATGTACTTTGGATGAAAGCGTCTGCAAAATTAAATTGTAGAAACCAAGCAGAAATCTTCCTCTAGTCATGCCTTGGGTCTATATTCTCAACCTATTATCACTGTAGAAAACATACCAAGAACGATCTCTGTCAGCATCATGTGAAGCAGAACAGGTCTGTAGCTGATTGAGATGCATCCCCCCCCGAGTTGTCACTAAGAACAAGAAAGTGTTCAGCCCTTTCTCAGATCTTTGCTTCCTGAGCGTTACAGATTTGAAAGTTCTACGGCTGGTTTCATTTGGTTCAGCTCCAGTCCTCCATTACCAACTGTCTGGACATCTCACATCATGTGGGACTGCTCTGCCTACTGTCCCCTGAGTCAAGACTGAACATGGAGCAGCAGCATTCAGTTTTCATGCTCCACATGTCTGGAACAAACTGTCAGAAAACTTGAGGTTCGCTCTGAATGTCGGCTCTGTTCAATCATGACTTTTCTGTTTGCCGCTGCATTTTATTTTGGGACCATGTATTCATATCGTGCACTTGAACAGCTTTAATTCTTACACTCCTGAACAATGTGCAATATTCTACGAAGGTCAATAAAAACTTGCTTTCATAATAGTACAGGTAACTGCAGTAAGATTATTTAAATAACGTGGTGGTGGGGATGCACGGAGCGCTTCATAATCATGCAACATGGCGAGAAGTAGCTGCCATCTATCAGGATGTCACATGACATTGTGCTATCAGCAGTGAGGCTTTTGTTGTACACTTTTTTGTGACTGCTAATGGGTGCGTATGAGATTTCTCAGGAACTGGATGAAAAGATCAAATTCTGTGCCAGTTAGCAGCCGGATATGGACCTACCTTCATGACAAGAGGAGACTCTGCAGCTACCACCAAGAGCAGAAACAACAGTTTTCAGTGGACGAGCCAACAGCCTCCAAAGTGTGTGGAGCACACCAGGAGAGTGCTTGTTGTTTTCTTCAACATTCACGTGCACAGAGGATTACTCCTCAGGATGCAGCGATCGAGGCAGAATTCTGCTGTAACATCGGGAGGTTTCAGAGCAAATTGTGATGCAACGTCATGTGAGTGCTGCAATGTGATGCGTGCTCCATCACACTATTACGCACGTTTTTTTTCTTTTTTTAGCAACAGCAGTACATTGGTCATTACCCCCCCACAGTGCTACTCACTAGGTTTATCTCCCAGTGACTTCTTGGTTCTCCCCTCACTGCTCTTTCAGAGAGCATTACAAGCATTGACAAAGCAGGAGCACCAACACAAGCAAGACAAGGTGGTACAAGGTGGCTACATGAGCATAAAGGCCAAATATAAATCAGTCCCATCCATCCATCATCTATACACCGCTTAATCCTCACTAGGGTCACGGGGGGCTGGAGTCTATCCCAGCTGACTTAGGGTGAAGGCAGGGGACACCCTGGACAGGTCACCAGTCTAGGAAGCTGGAGAACCCGGAGAGAACCCACGCTGCACGGGGAGAACATGCAAAATCCACGCAGAAAGATCCCGGGTGTCCTCACCGGGACGCGAACCGGCGACCTTCTTGCTGTGAGGCAATGATGCTAACCACTGAGCCACCTTGCAGCCCCAAATATAAATCGGTTCCATATTTAACTTTTTACAGGCGCAGTCTCGTAACTTTCTCAATTCATTTATGTTGAATATTTCTGCATAAAAAAGCCTTATTAAACATTACATCACTAGACTGTAACTAGCTAACTGAAGGCTAATGCCAGCTTACCAAGACAATAATGCACTGATAAGTTAAACTCGTGCTTTTCTTAGTTTAAAATAGAAAAAAAATCAAACTTACCTTCTCCACATCGCTGAGAGATGGTTTGAGTTTGAAGAAGTTGTGACAAATTAATACACATTATTTTCTGTGGAAGAGCTCTGAAATGTTTTCGCTGTTTAAGTTACACCAAAAAAGTTGAATATATCACGTTGAAGAAGGGTTTTCTGTATGTCCTATATGTTTGGGCAGGAAAGTCGGCAAGTGGGCACGCTAATAAAATATTGAATTGGAATGTTTGAAATCTGCAAAAATGTCGATCAAAGCAGATTTTCATACTTGAACCATGTTTCTGATCATAACTCTGTTAATTTGGGAACGTCTGCTGTTAGGTACGTGTCGGCATACTCGGTTGCAGATATGACTTCCCCTAAACAGAGAATAAACGGCACAAAGCAGTGACCTCAGATTCCCACAGAGCCCCTTACAAAAAAAAAAAAAACACAAGTGATGCATTCATAAGACTTCTGCGGGTCTAGAAAGAATGTAGTCCAGAGAGGCAATTCCCTCCAGCACCCTCCAGTTTTAAAGAGCTGATTCATGGTACAGTGGCCAGGATGGAATCCGCATTGCTTCAGCACAAAACAAGGTCTGGCTATTGGTCGGACTCTCCTTTTCATCACCCTGACCTTCCCAGTGAGGCTGGGCAGTGTGATACCCCACCTCTGGTCGTTCTTTTTAATTAACCACCACTGCCCCTGACCTCCATGCAACATCGAAAAGGCGTGCCAGCTGAGATAACCTTAAAATATCCAAAGCCTTAAGCGTTTCTGTGAATCTCACCCTGCCGCGGCACCACTGAGCGTTTGGACCACCTCCCACAAAGGAAGTCGACAACCCTTTCCCTTTGCCCCTCAAACTCTTCCTCCTGCATGTCAGACGAGGCAAAAGCTATTAGTCCTAAAGAGATGTCACTGCTCATTCAGTAGACTTCATCGGTTCTATTGATTTATGGATCCTCGCAGGCTTTGTCAACCTGCTGTTTTCACACATTGATATCACATGGAAGTGAGTGAGGTCACATGACAGTCATGGGAGAGTCCTCGAAAGACTTACATCTAGTAAAAGTCTAATATAGACTCTAACAATGAGACTGTAAATTACATACAAGAGCTGTTTAGGGAGAGTTGTTTTCTTCAAACCTGCCCTGAATGTGTCCCTTATTATTTCTGAGACCTTGACTTCAGCATTCTTTTCCATATTCTTCACTGTCGAGTACGTGTTGTTTGTCCTTGCTTGAACTGGATTGCAGGTTATTATTGTTGTGCTTGTATTTGGTTTTATCCTCACAAGGATATCTGTAAGAGTATCGCCGGGTTTTAAACGCATTACTGTGTTTGTAGAAGATCCCCCTTTAGATTCTTGGACACTTTTTTCATATATTGTCCGTGTTATTAAAGCTGCTCTGTTTTCCTCGATTCTCTTGAGTTTTTATTTTTTGTACTAGATATTACTACTGTATTGGTTTTTAAAGCTTTTCTGGAAAAGCTTTGCTCACAGTGCTGTCATGAAATCTGAAAGAGGTGATTTCCAACCATTTCACACCTTAATCCGTTGGACTTTGTGACTCACGCATCGCTGTCATGTGGTTTTAAATGACTCATATTTGGCCTTAATGATTCTCATGTGATTTTTGAAGTGTGACTGGTCCAAAGAGGTTTACGTACCCAAGAATCTTCACTTGTGAGTCGACTGATTTTGATTTAAACAGAAGCTCCGGTTGCCTTGATTTCAGTCAATCCAAATGGCCTATTATCTCTCTATTGGAGGCTGATTTTTTTTTAAAATATTGCAGGGAAATATGTCGATTTATCCTCCCCAAATTGTACATCTATTCATGTGAAGGGGATGCTCTGTTGCTGGGTGCGAATCCATGGACAACAGGATGAGAATCAGCACCACCGAGTCTATTGGATTTGGCTGGAAAACACTATATTGCGCCCTTTAAGCTGTGAGTGCTTCAAGTGAAGGAGCATCTCAAGGCCTTCTTTACAACTCAGATTAAGATAGAGAGCGTGAGATCGACAGGAGGATCAGTGTAACAGTGGCAGCGATGTGGGCAATGTACTGAACGTCTGGCTGAGCCGGAATTTTTATGTGTGATTTTTTTTTTTTCCCTTCAGCTCTCAGCTACGCTCGCAAGCTGCAGAAAATATTCCAGAACACGAGATTGTTGGTTACAAGCAGCCAACATCAGTTTCATTTACATGGTGTGGTGATACGGCTGGGAGGCTGAATATTTAGAGAGAGCGGTGGAAGTGCTGCGTCTTTGTAGTGAAGGCGCCAGCTGGGATGGGCTTTTTATTCGGAGGTTCACAGATTTGGAGTTTCAGGAAACGGCTGATAAAGTCGTGTCGGATTTCTATATGTACTCTGCAGCTTAAATCTATTTGCACACTATTAGAATCTGCCTCGTTATTGCTTGTTGTGTGTACAATGAGCCCATTTTGAATTACTCACTAGAAACACAATTTCCATTTTGTGCCGCAGGAGCCTAGTTGGAATAATTCACCATGTAATCAGTAAAAAAGAGTAAAATGACAGTAACCATAGTGATGGAGACATTTCTAAATAAAACATTATTATGTTGTCCAATGTGCGATACACAAATCAGTCGGAGAATGAGCTGTACAAAGATGTGTCTGTGTGTTGTGTGTCTGTGTCTCTCTGCTGAGTGAATAGTAATTACCGTCTCTGGTTTGGGGCCTTGAAGGCATGTTGAATTTAGTTTATGGTATGTTCAAGATGGCAGCTCGGGGAAAGAGGGATTACTCTGCCAGGCTCGGTATTGCGCGATTTGACGCCTGGCAGCCCATAACCTGCTGTCAACAGGGATCATAATTAGCCCCCCTATGTTAGACTATGTGAAAAGGTTCTCCCTGATCATTTAGAAAATATATATTTCTTTTTGAAAGGCAGAGACGTGTCAAAGTCCTCGCTCTGCCAGTGTAATAGTTCTGGCATTTTGCTTTAAAAACGTGATAACCTGAAAGAGATTTCTTTTTTTGCAAAAGTGCCAGCTCCCATTTTTATTATCTGTTCTCTCTCTTCCAATATCTGCACATAGCCAAGTCCAACAGCACGCCGGTTCAGTACAAAATGGTTCGCACCAGCCTCTAAACCTCATTCAAACCAAGTACAGCATCAAATGTCAGTTTAATGCCCCTGCTGTTACTTAAGCCAAAAAACACAAAGGCACGTTAAGGTCATGCTTAAGTGCGATGCGTGCATGCAGTCAAGACTCTTTGTCTCTTTGACTCTTCTAATCTAAAGTCACATCATGTGTTTATCTGTCTCATTTACCCACAGGTTCCCTCGCTGAAGCACCGTCACAAGCAATCAACTCTGATTAGCAATGTTAGCAACAAACACGGGGGGCACACATGCGATGCACACGCACACACGTATGCATGCGTGCACACTCTTAAATGCACACACACACACACACACACACACACACACACACACATGCAGTACAGCACGAGCCGAATGTCAGTGCCTTGGAGGAATTCATACTGAGTGAAGTGGATAGCTGAGCTCCGGTCAGAGAGGAGATGCTGAGTGCCTCCAATCAGAGAGAAGCAGGAATGTCTCACTGACATTTACACCTCCTGACACACATCCAAATACAGAATGAGAAATGCGCTATATGCTGCTCTCCCAAAAGACATAAAGCAGACATAAATTATTAAAACATTTTCAAGAAAATAAGGTTACGTGAGCAGACCGTGGCGCATTGTGTTGCTGTACATGTAAACCCTATTGTACTGGCAAACTAAATAATGCACCGTTTTTTTTAAGAATAACAGAAGCTGGCAGCATGTTTGGAAGTTACACTGTGCATGAGAGCGCAGAAAATCTCCAGTGCTTAATTAGTGTCTACTAGATGTAGAGGGCCGTTAACTCAATTCCATCCCTCCACTGATGATGATGCTGCCTTTTGGTGAAGAAGTGAGGAAGTCTTGGTATAGGGGGCGCATTATGAAAGCTGTAAAAATGTGACAAATGCATAAGATGCAGCGTAATATTCTGCATTGTGTAATGATTTTTTAGCGTAATTATTTAACTGATTGTTTAACTGATACAAAATTCCAAGACAACAAAGACAAAATAGTCCTACAGCAGTGCTTTTTAGGTGCTGTTACAGGAAGTAAAGTGTATATCGGCCTCATGCCTCAAAGAAATAGGTGTCCGTTTAATACTCACTTTGATCTGACTTTGTTGGGGACGTGGGGCTTATCTTCTCCGTGGAGTTGTCACTCCCCTCATCCACCACGTAATCAAAATTTAAGATAAACATCATCACCACGCCCTCTTCGTTCTTCACCGGGATTACGTGAATGTTACACTGAAAGTCGGTCCCTGAAAGAGAAAACAAAGGGTGAGTGTGAATGGGAACAAAAAAAAACAGCTGACTCATAAATTTGTCCTTCTTTGCTTATCATCTCTCCGAGGGTTAACAGTCTGTGTGAAGGAGGTTCATCAACGAGGACTATCGCAATCAGATAAGACGCTGCAGTGGCCATTATTTAGAATGTTAATTAAAAGGAAATGTGGAAATGACCAACACCTTCCTCTGAGGTCACCTAATCTGTTGTTACTCCCTGGGTGTCTGAGAGATATGCACAGTATTTAATGCTGATAGGTGTGTAGGGTTTTTTTTGGTTTCAAATAGCTTTATAGGGATGCTGGAGGAGAAACGGTGAGTTTAACCCAGAACTCACAGGACTTTCATTTACTTTTGTTTAGGGATGCACGATATATCGGCGACCTCATCGGTATCGGCCGATATTAGTGTTTTTTCCGATATATTGGAATCAGTCCGATTAACAAATTCAGCCGATGATTGTCTGACATTAGCGCCTTCGTCTCTACATTTGATATTGCTGCTATTTCACAGATGCTTTTACTTTAGTGGTCCTGGACTTGAATGTTAAATATGTTAAAATATGTTTAAATATGTTTTAGTTTTGTTACGTAATAAAGAAGATTATGTGGTCTAGGGCTGGACCCGAATCAGGATATCAATTTTGACGTACAAATATCCCCCCCAACCGCCGCCGCCTGCCCGCCGCCACTGACGCCACTGACGGCGGATACAGTGCTGTGACCACTGATGGGGGAAATGACCGCTCAACTCTAACCCCTCAGACCGAATGCTCAGCACCCCATCCCACACCCCCCCATCCCCCCGACAGCCGCCATGGAAACGGTACTGTAACCGCTAACCTAAACACCTAAACTGGTCTCAGTAGCCAAATGCTGCCTGTGCGCCCCAGCCCACCCCCCGTCGGAACTCAAACTCACCTGCCATACCCCTATTTGGGATATTCGTCGTTAATTGGGCTGAATACTGGAGAACAGAAAATGCTATCCGGACCAGCCCTAATGTGGTCCAATTTGGGCTTCTTTCGAATAGTTTTCACATTCTCACACTTATACTCCTTTTTTGGTGTGAACAAAAATTGAATATCGACATCGATAATATCGGTTATCGGCGATATCAGAAATCTTAATATCGGTATCAGCCAGAAATTTTAATATCGTGCATCACTTCTTTTGTTGTATTGTGTGCCCTAGGTCTTGTTTAGGTTTTGATTGTCAGCGGTTGTAGTTTAGACGCTTAAACTACTTGGTTAAGTTGAGGAAAATATCATGCTGTGGGTTAAAACGCACCCTTTTACAACACAAACGCTGCAAATTTCTCGTTACCTGAAAAGGAGCGACAGCGGCGACACCAGTGAAGAACGTCTGCGTACTAACAGCATCTGTTTCTGATGTTCTCATGCTATTAAAGTCTATCAGACTACCCTGCGCTTTGAAAAATGACGCTAAAGGTTACCCAGTGCGTTGCAAAGCGACGCCGAGGGGACCTGACAAAGCGGCAGTATGTGACGAGTTGGGAGCGCGACCAGGCTCCTTCACGTGATTGTTGGGGAAACCGAGGAGAAGCTGAATCAATTTAAAGGTCAATGCCTGCATGTCAGAACAAATAAAATAATTAAGATGAAATAAGCACGCCCAGAGGTTAAAATTTATGTATGTGGGTCCTCATGTGTGTCGCGTGCCTCCTTCTGCCATGTCGCGTGCGTATTTTAATGAGAAATAAATAGCATAGAAAGAAATAAGCTGGCAGACGTTGGGTCGATATAAAGCGAGGCCACAGTATAGTTTTGACAGCATGGTTTAGTACAACAGATCTAACAGGCAGCGCAGATTACAGCCAATTTAGGGGATTGCGATGTGTGCATAGGAATAATCACTAAAAATAAGCGTCGTGTGCGGCAGTGGAGCTGAAACCCACGAATATCACAATAGCTGTGTTAGCAAAAGCTATTGATGCCTGCAGGCATAACTGCCCACCAATAAAACTCTCTACCCACTGGACTCTACACAATAACACAATAGCTACTTTACAGCTAAGATGACATACAGTATCAGTGACAGCTCTGCTGGGGGAAAAGCTATCTTGACTGTTTCTTCTGAAACTGCAGTTTCCAGCACATAATGAAGAACATTACACACAGGCGTTATAAGAAAGGTAGCACCATTCGGAAATGAGCGATAAAATCGAAAATGTCAAATAGTGAAACAATGCCTTTGTCTCTCCATATAAGTGTGTCCGTCATCTGGCTTGTTGTGCCGCACACAGAGGACATATATTACCAGTGTTCACTGTAATCTCCTCAGGGCTCACAGACACCCTGCCAGCAGCATTCATTAGCAGTAGACTTGCTGTCTGACTAAATATAACAAGCTTGGTCTGCCTCAACATGCCAGAGTTCTGTTGGAAGGATTCCTGCATCAAAACTCCCAGAAGTGATGTGGTATTGTCACCAGTGGAAATATGATAATGTGATTTTAATAAAATGGAAAACATCAAAAATATGCGACGCGGTTTTGGAGAATAGGTAGACTTCAGGGTTTCAAGGGTATCGAGCGAATCGATGGGAATAAATAGCACAGCGCCCAGTCGCACATGCAGTATGTGGATAATCAGACCAGCAGGTGTGGACTACACACCCATCTTTTCTGGTGTCATGGGTGCCTGGTTGTGTTACATTGCAAAGTAGGAGAGCAGTGCTTAGAGAGCAGGGGGAACTGCTCTCTAAGCAGTAAATCCCCTTTTCAAAAAAAGCACTTTCCTGCATTTCCCAGAAATCCTTCACCTAATTCTACATTGTCCCTTCTGTAAAAAGGGAACATTTTTGGGACAGACTTTGATCTGTTTGATTAAACACCAAGGACATTTTTTCAGAGAGAAGGGACAAGCAAATGAACGAGAGAGTTAGTCCAAATTAATTTTTCTGATAAATCTTGAATAAATTAAAAAATAGTTTGCTAAAAGTGGTCGCTGTAAAAGTGCACTCTGACTGATGTTTTAATGCAGTTCTCTTTATTTTAAAGCAGACAGTGGAGAGACTACAGGACTTGTGTGCAACGAAATCCTCCAGCCAGAATGTGATCATGGTGCTGAATATCTTGTGTGTCTTAACTATCGGTAAATCTTACTTTCTCAGTTTCTTACCTTTCTCAGTTTTAAGTCCACATTTATTAATAACAGCAGGACACATTTGTCATATTGTCTGATTTCTAACCACATTTCATGGGGTGTACGTGTGCAAATAGCTTCTTTCTTCTGAGTGCAGAATATATTACAAAAGGTAAGACCAACAGCATTGTTAGAAATGTGAGAATCATGTTACTATTGAGGTAAACAACAATATATGTGGGGAAAATGTTTGGAATTTTTTATATGCCGGTTGCAAATGCATTCGAAATCATGTATTGGACGTTATATCCTTGTGCACTGAGCGAGGTAGAGGTTTTGTTTCTTGTAGGCTTTTCTTTTGTTGTATTTTGCCTTTATTAGACCGTTGCAGTCGAGCTCCACAACAAGCATGTGGACAAAGAGCAGGGGAATGACACGCAGCAAAGGTCGAGTGGAACCAGGGACTCAGCTGTGGAGGGCATTTTCCCTCGTGCGCCCGAACCACTCAGCCATCAGGTCACTCGGTTATCCAAGCTTTCCTGAGTAGCAATATGAACTGTCCATTAAATATGAATCGCTTCAGTTCGCTGAATGCAGCAGTGAGCATATAAATTAAAAATACGCCTCTCTTCACAGCGGCGGGGTTTCCCTGATACATGTTAGCATGCCGGCTTGTAAACATGCTGTCGTCATGCTAGTTTTTCTTTATGTTAGACAAAGCAAACGTCTGATGTCCTTTAACAGAAAAATGACGCAGCTACAGAGTGAGGTCCTGTTTGTAGGAAAAAAAAATAGCAAAGAAATGCTTTAAAATATCTGGAAACCTGAGATAATACACAGACTCCTTATATTATTATTATTTATTAGTAGTATTTGTTAATAAGAGTGGAGGTCTGGTGTACATCACACAGAGCTGATGCAGTGTGTGCAGCCAAGATGTTAAATTCAGCAGAAATTTTTCTGGCCAGGAGTTTACCTTAGCAGAAGGGGAAACAATGGTCATGCTTAAAGGCTAAGCCGTGGGGGTCCCTTCTCATCTGGTCTCCTGCTGAATGTCACCTCTACCAAAATGGATCAAAAGGAAGCTTCTTCTATCTGGTACCTTAAATCAGCAGAGACAGCGCAGCACTAAATTTGATCTAATAATACACTTTAATGAGCACTGTGTGGTTTTATTTTTTTTGTAAACCTGACTATGCGCCTACATCGCTGTTATTCTGGTAAACAAAAACTTTCTGTGGGAAGAGAAGGGAGCGCTGTTCTTCCTTTCACCTTTCCTGCACCATGTGAGAGTCACTCATGATGTGGAGAACGGCGCCGCTGATTAGGAACAACTGCGGTATTCATCTGCTTTTTTTGACTTCAAGCGAAGTACAAGCGGTCGACAGAAGGAATTTCCGTGACGCAATTTGAGTCAAAGCTCACTTCGTTTTATTGCTCTTTCTGAATAGTCCTTTAACTGAAATAAACTTGGGTTATCCCCTAATTTAAAACGCCAGAAGCATTCTGAGAGCTTGTGTAAACAAACTGATTGTTAGATAATGTGGGACCTTGTTAAACTGTTTGATGTTACATGATGATAAAAGAAACCCTTTAATCAAAATCAAACATTACATTTTAGGTTAAAGTCGAGCCATAGAATAAATATTTGATCTGAATTCATATGAAGAGATTCTGTTGTCACCCAAAGTGTCACAATAAACAAACTGCCAGACAGTTTTAATGCGTAGAGATGTTTTTTGTTTTTTTTGTCAGAATAATTGAAGGAAGGATTTTAGATTTCTAATTTGACCTATTTGCCAGCCATTTTGATACTACTGCGTTCTATATTTGGAGCAAAAAGTCACAGAACGGGGAAAGCTTTGGCGAAATACATAACAGTACTTTTTCCTGAAAAAGCATAATTCATTCTGATGCTCGGCTTGTGAAAGAAGCTTTATGTGACATTAAAAACAATGTGTACTGCGGGCCTAAGCCCTTAACAGGGAATACACTCACAGAGTTATCATCGCTGCCTGTTTCATTTTCTCAAAACATTTTTTTCTCTCTGTTTTCTCTTCCAGGGCATTTTTAACTTTTAATGTTGTTTTTATCACGATGCTTCTTAATGAGGTACACAAAAAGCATTCCCACACCACTCTTGTTGTTATTATGTCTTCCCTGCATTACCATAAACAGGTTATCAACTTACAAAATCTGCACTTGGAAGTTTGATGGAGTTATAAGCCGGCAGACTTTCACAAAGGAGACTTGACTTCGACTCCCATCTCCAACCATTCGTATAGGATTCTGGTTTTGACCTAATCTCATGCTGGCTGTCGCTGTTTTACTTACTTGGTTTGTTTTCAGTTGGTGCTTGGTTAAGTCAAAGCACCAGAACTACTTGGTTTGGATAAGGAACATGGTTTAAGTTGAAATAACAGCTTGTGGTGTCAAATGGAGGGAAAACCACCCTCACCAACCGACTGATCAAGAACCTGCCCGGTCCATCAGGATAACTTCTTCAAGCCCCAAGATCAGACTGAAGTTGGTGAAGCTGGCTTTAAGCAGTACGATGTCATTACTGCTCTGGACATGGACGCCATGATGAGTACGAGCTACGCATGGCTGGAGAACCCGGTGAAGTCTGAGAGGTCTCATGGCGTTAATAACACCCTGGATACAGAGATCGTCCCGAAGTCCGACCACAAGGAGGAGGAGATTAACATCCTTATTGTGGAGGACTTCTTGCTTTACACCTACAGACCTTTGATCGACGTGCTGAACAGCGTTACTTTATTTCCATCCCATATGAAGAATGCAAAAAGAGGAGGTTGGATAGGAACGACACGGTGCCAAACCCTACCCTGGCCTGTTCGACGGCCACGTCTGGTCCCATGTATTTAAACACAAGAACACCACACAAAAAACACCACATGTCACAAAGCTCCATTTTGTTTGTGTCCAGGGTGATGGACTCCATCAAACGAGCCAATTCAAGCTTTCCACATCCGCAAGGGTACATGTGAAACTTTGT
Organism: Stegastes partitus; assembly: GCF_000690725.1. Taxonomy (NCBI): domain Eukaryota; kingdom Metazoa; phylum Chordata; class Actinopteri; family Pomacentridae; genus Stegastes; species Stegastes partitus. Next base: position 256,358 of record NW_007578288.1, read on the forward strand.
CATCCACCAAGTCAACCTGCAGGCAAATGCTTTGAAGAGAAAAGACTGCACTAGAAGATTCTCCTAGCCCTTTAAGATGCAGCATCAAACGAGTTGTAACTGATGCTGCCAGACTTTAGAGGTGCTTCGACATCAGCGGTGCCCAAACCCAGTGGGAAGTTCTTAATTCTCCAGGTATCCTGTGCTACGTCCGCCTCCTGCACTTGGCATACCTTGGGAATGATCACGGTTCAACAGCCCAACCTGTAACTAGCTGCTGCTCGCTGCCCTGCAAAAAACAAACTGCAAAGTCACAGCCAGCCTTTCAGAGACATCCACGGCAGCCCTGTTTGTTTTTCCGTGTTTGTCGTGGCAGGCAAAGTATGAATAATATGAAGGGAGCTGCATGTGCATCCACTGTCTGCTGTTCAGGTCCGTATCAGTCATGCAGAAACCATGAACTGACCTTTACTTTCTGTTTAATAATCAGAATGGATGATCATTGGCCCGCTGAGCGTAATAGAAAGCTGTATGGGAATAATATACGATGGTTGTGCTGATAACATTAGAATGAGGTGAAACATGTCATGTTTACGTTATTGAGTGATTCTGATATTAGTTGGCCAGATAATATGTTTGACTTTTACTGTTTAGCATCATTTTTAGTAGCCTCCTCGAAGCATTATATAGTTATAGCTCAGTTTTGTTTTGTTTTGTACGTCTGTTTTTATTGTCACCGGAAGCGTCTGAGTTCTGCATAATTTGCAGGGATTCCACTTGTGTCTTCTAATTGGCATATGTTTTATATATTCACCGCACATTATTTTCTTAAATTCGCTGCGTGCTGTCAGAACAGTAAAGATGTTTTATTCATTTTTTTTGTCCATTTGCATGTGTTTTCTTAAGTTGCATTGCTTATAGCATCCCCTGCCTGTAGCAAGTGCTTTGGATTACTCTCTCCTTCATCTTTATATTTACATTTGACATGATTAACTTCTGACCCTGGCAAATATATATATACACGCCAGCTGAAGTGCGGAGTACGTGAACCCACTGAAGACTGCTGACTGTTTAGGTTTCAGGCGGTTCGACCTTCCTATTTTTCTCCAACACTCAACTCAGCACAACATAATGGGTACTATCCAAGCATGGCCATAGCTGCAAGAGAGCAGTTTGTACCAGCGAGGGAGTGAATGTTCATTCATTCCCTGACCTTTATACAGAGTGTTTCCCTGTGAGCCAAGAAATGTTATTTACACCTGCTTGAATAAATGGACAATGTATTAAGACTAGCTCCCTTTTCATGATGGAAATTTCATTACTGAAGATTCTATTTCCATCATGAATTATTAAAACATTGCTGCTTAATCAAGAGATCCGTTGGACACTATTACAATGATGACTCACAGGTCAAACAGAGTTGCAGTGAAACCGTAAGATGCCTTAAAGACACGTAAACACGCGCTTGTGTTTATGTCCGTATGCTGGAGCTCTATACATTTTTTTTTTCTTTAAATCTTATTTCAAAAAGAGAAGCTTTTTCTCATTTGCTTTTTCGATTTTGATGTATAAAGGCCCCGTATTAATCTGCATAAGCTGATCTGCTTTAGGAAGAAACACGAGTAGTATTGTCGAAAGCTGATTTTTGTTTTTATATCTTCCTACCAATGTACTATCCACAACTGCAGCTCTTAAACATAGCCCTGCAACCACCGCCTGGTAGTACGTCTTGTATAATGAAATCTGACATGTTTCTCTTTTAAGGCTATTCTGCTTAAGCCAATACACAACATCGCTGGGGCATAGCCCGTCAGGATTATGGCATAGGGAGAGGCCATGCAAGCTAACCCTTTGTTTAGAGTCCTTGGGCCTTGTGGCTATATCTCGCCTCAGTGAGAGTGCTGTGAGCTACGCAGCCTGGCCTAATTTCATCTTCAATCAGTGTCTTCAGAGCCATCAGGGATAACTAGCAGCTCCGGCTCAAAGAGCATTTTATTTGTGTTTATCAATTCGTGATATTTTGCTCCGCGATCTTTTATTCTGTTTAATTTAGCACAAATGTTCACAGACCGTATGCGCTCCATGGTGAAGCGAACATACAGTAAGCGAACAATAACTGAGACCAAGAAATGAGCTCCTCCAATAAACTGGTGATTATGGGATGCTAGCAAGCTATTTCAACACATTTCCAGTAACGGAGCTGATATTCATTCGATCTGCTTGTAATTATCTTAAGTTATTAGCATGCAATCCAAACTTTTCGTAGTACTTAATACACAGTACAATTTGATACATCTGCTCGGACAATCTGATTTCACTCTAACCTCATACTGCAGGACACCAAAGAGGGCCGATGAAAAATGGATGTGCTCTTTGGAGGGTAGTCATCCAAGTGTTCTGCAGCACACCTTGTGTACCGTTCTGCCTTCCCCTCGCTCCCCCCTGCCACTAAAAACCCTCAGCAGGGGTAGATGGCCCTTCAGTCCCCTTGGTGGGGAGTCACCTATGAAACCCAGCACCCACGCATACCACATGTCTCAGATCATTCAGCACGGTTAGCTAAGCTGCCGCTGTTATGTAGCCATTATCCATTTAACTTCTCTCTGCTCCACGGTGTCAGCTTCCTTTTGTTAAGACTCATTCAGGTACAAAGTATTATTACACCCCGTGGAATAGGATAGCTTTACAAAGCCATCAAGGGAAAGCATTTATCTCATTGATTATGTACCATAGCTGGAGGAAGGCTGCATGTGTGGTATCTCCTCTCACAACCCGTCTTGGTTGTTCACATTAGAGGCAACACAAAAAAAATTAAATGAAAACAGCCTCGTGCCAAAGGCCTTTGCCGTGCTCCCGCTATTGTTCCACTACTTTTAATTTCTAAGCGTGCACATAAACAGCTTAACTTTTTGCCTTTTCAGTGAAAAGAGTGAAAGCTTTGTTGCTCCTGATGCTTTTTTTCCCCCCCAAATCCAAATCTGACTTTTTTAAGATTTCCCAGACTATTTCCGTTCATCTAAACGCTGATATTTAAGGCACATGTTTAACTGAAAAGAACAGAGATGGAAATAGAATCCTGGTAACCTGTCTGAGCCCAGGCTGGTTTACTTTGTGTATGTTTTTGTGGAATACAGTAGGTGCTTGCAAAATGGAGGGTTTTAGTACAAAGGATTAACTGATTTGCATTAGGACTGATAACTTGAAATACAGTCGGGAGAGGAGACATAGAATATGACCACTTTCCACACATCAACTTCAATTTGTAGCTCGTCTAGAATCAATAGGGTTATTGCTCTCAAGGATGGCATGAATCTTTCATTCCCCTATAGCGGTGGGGAGCGTGTGAGTTGTGTCCTCCATACCAGTTTAATGCATTTACTCTGTAAGCTGCTCATTCCCAGTCACTGCACTGTCAGCCCTGACATCTTTATTCATGAGCACACATGCTCACTATAAATTCCTCTGAGGAGTATTAAGAGTTGTGTCTTGAAGCCGCGATGCACACCGGGGAAGGATTGCGAGGAGACTGGGAGCGACGATTACGTTGGAAGGTTTTCTGCAGCTATCATCCGCCTCGCTTCGGATATTACAGGCGTTTAGACGAGGCGCAAAAAAAAAAAACATGTATGTAAAAATGGGAGGATGGGGAAAGGGGATGAAGTTGCTTGAAAAATCCTACTTGTCATTGGCTGTTTGTGCAAAAACAAGCCCCGCAGTGTGTTGTGTGATTGTCTTGCAGGTTTCTGTAACAATCTATTTTAGCCATGTAGCAGCTGGCTCTTGGTGTGTTCATGATTAGCACAAAAAAAAAAAAAGAAAAAAGAAACGCAAGCTGATGGCTGCTGATGGTAGATTAAACATGTATCCATGGCCTAGAATCTAATCAAACTCACAATTAAAAATTAAAGCCCTTGCTCCTTATGATTAAATAAAATATTACCTCTTTTCCCAGCTTATATTTCTCATATACAATACTGCTGCCTTGGAAGTTACCACAAAGTAAAGACTTCAAACACTGAAAAAAGTCCTGCAAAATTTAAAAAAGAAAAGTAAAAACACGCTCTGGAAGCTCTGCAAGAGGGGTAACCTTGGCTTGGGCTGACGGCTATATCATGCTGACCATAAAAAGCTCATGTGAGAGCATGGCAGGAGGTGGTCAATCTGCGGATTTATGTCACCGAGTGGTAGCATCGTATTAACTCCCTCTGACTCAGGGCTGCTGCAGCACACCATTCATAACAGGACTGGGAAAGTGAATGACAAATACCAGTGTACCATTGAAGAAGGGGGGGGAGCGCTGTCATGCTGAGCCGTAACCTTTCACGTGTGCAGCAATTCGTACAGGTCAGTGAAAAGACAGATTACCAAAGCACAGCCACGCTTAAAACAAACAAGAAGACTAAATGTTATAGACACAGTCAGCGTTTTGTACTTGAAACATGTAATGCATAACAAGCATTGATTTCTAAACGTGGAGTCAGAAAACATCATATTGGTTACAGGGCAGCAGGTGAGCGGTGTCTCCATGTTTCTCTCAGCCCAGCAAAGCATAAAAACTGCGTGACACATCATATAGAAGCTTCTGTTTGATCCCCATCTGTAGCTTATTCTATCATACATGTTAAATATAACTCTGGGACTATTTTCTGCCGCTTGCTGCAAAAAACATACACGTGTTGTCATTCTACAACAGTTTTTTTTTGCTCCACATGTCCACACATGGAGCCGTTGTATTGCTCACACTTGCATGCATGCATCCAACGACCATCCTCACACTGCAGCAGCACTAAAAGCACATCAAAAAGGCTTCTACTGTATGATTATTTTTAATTAAAGCAGCTATTCTTTGTGGTTTTTTGTGTCTCGCTTCACAACAACCCTCTGGTGGACTCATCTGGTGGAGGATCAAAGTTATCCGTTTACTTTGACACAGCGGCGCATGAACAACTCCAGCATAAAGTTACAGGACAGAGTTATTTTAGAGCTGACTGCCCTTGCTGTTACCCTCTTGTACATCTTGTAACTGACTCTGGCTGGTTAGTAACCAACTGACAGGCCACATCATGAGGTGGAACACAATGAGAAGCCTCAGCGGGTGATCTCTCAGAAGCAACGCGTCACAAAAGACACCTCTCGGCTTACTGGGGAGGGGCTCGCTGTGGCAGTCTGCGCTCTTGTACCAGGTCAGTTACTCACCATCCTTGCGGTAGTAGGTGATCTCCACCTTGCGCTCCTCTGAGCCCATCACCGCCTGCGCCACCTGGCTGATGGCCTCTTTGTCCGTCAGGTCGCCGTGGAGGAAGTCGCAGGTGCACGGCTTCTGCATGATGTCCGGTCTGGAGAAGCCCGTCATCTCGCAGAAGCCATCGTTGCAGTAGATGATTGCACAGTTCTCCACCCTGGCGTTGGCGATCACAAATTTCCGGTCTGCGTGGAAAGAGGAGATAATGTAGAGTTTGGATGTGGCACATGTGCACCATGATGGCACACATCTAATTAAGATCACAACATCTTCAGGGATGGTCTTAGAAAAGCCAAAAACTAAACACCTCAGCTTGTCTGATTGGTCATTTTATGAAACAAGGTTATCCTAAATGAACAACTTAATCAGAAGATGAAATTACATTCACTCACTCATCTTTATCCCAAGTGTTCATTTGTTAAAAAAAAGGAACATTTACTTTCCTGATCTGGTAGCAGAATTAGAACAAGAAGAAGAAGAAGATACTCACTCTGACCCTCGAATTTCCGAATAATTATTCCAAGGAATGTGTTTTGTGGCGCAACGTGACCTCTTCTCACAGGCATGTTTACACACACAGATATTCCACGATCCTCAAACAGAAGCGCCTTTTTTTTTTTTTAACAAGTAAATCCCGAAGTTACAAATAATTGGCTTCTTCTGAGATGTTTCCTTCCTTCCTTCTTTTTTCCCTTTTTTTTTTTTTGAAATTTACCCACGCACCGTGCCCGACGCGAGCACTCTTTCCACTTTAAATGACCTTCCTACTTCGCCGAGGAGTTATTTATCCCGCTCGTATGCCGGAACATGTGAATGCCTCCTCGCCGAGACGCACGGAATCGGGGGAGGATTGCTTGAGTTCGATTCACTTCGCGGAGCATTTCGCGTTGAGTTGAGGATGGCTGCGATCCTGGCGTCCTCTGTCGTGGTGTGTTGGGCGCATACAGTGGACAGTGGGTAATATGCCAAGGGGAGTGACGTTGCTCCCAGGGGGCTTAGTTCCCTCTCTGCCTCGGGTATGGATAAGTCCCAGCCTTGTGCAGCGCCACTGAGCATCATCAGAATGTGCGCACAATATGCTGCCCCGTGTGAAAAAAAGGAAACAAGAAAAAAAAAAAAAAAAGAAGAGCCATTTCCCCCTCTCCATCTCCATACTGCACTTTTAGTAAAATATAGACTAAAACAGCTCTGTTTTGTCAGTGCACTCATGAAAAAAACATGTTAACCCTTAAAAAAAGCAACTACTTGTATTAGTAAATTACAAGCGTCTCCAAATGCGCCAAAAGTTCCTGCGCGTAAAATGAATCTGGTTGGAAGCCAAGAGTAACCAATGTATTATGTCACTGCTCCTACTTAAGCATTAATATTCTACATGCATCCACTGATTTAAATATGTATCTTAAGCTTTTAAGTAAGTTGGTGACTAATTATTTTTTAAAAAGGAAGTGAAGCATCGGGATGGAAAATAGGCTTATTTCCCTTCTTGGCCAGCTCACCAATTCTCATCACATTTCATGAAGCAAGTGTGAAAGCTATAGTTGTGCTTACAGCTGAGGTTTGTGCTGGAATTTGTTTGTCACTGCTGATTGGCAAATGTTGTAAACCTCGAACAGAGCCAGAGTAGTTGTTCCCTCGTTCATAGGAAGCTAATTGGCAGCTTGATGGAGCTCTGCATTGAATGAACCCTTTGCAAGACAGCAAGGCTTATTCCTCAAAATAGAGAGCTGTTTCTTTAGTAGTAATGCTTCGGGATTTCTTAGTCACTTGGAATAAACAAGCTGAGTAAATAATAGATTTACAGAGGCATAGTATTAATAATAATAATTGATCAGATTTATGGAGCGCTTTTCCGGCACTCAGAGACGCTTAACAGTCAATTATTCATTCACACACATTCATTGCGGTTGTGGTTAGCTAGGATTGTAGCCACAGCTGCCCTGGGGCACACTGACAGAGAATAACTGGCATATATGTTATGCTGTGGCAGTAGTATGTGGGTTTGTACAGGGTGCACTTGACTGTTGGTTTGGGTGAAACTACAAAATTACACCTTAGTATGCAGTGTTTGGTGACCGCAGCCTTTATCTGAGAGGTTTGTTTGATTAAAATAACTAAAAACACTTGTTTAGATGTCCATCCATCCATTATCTATACAACGCTTAATCCTCACTAGGGTTGTGGGAGGCTGGAATCTATCCCAGGGTGAAGGCAGGGGACACCCTGGACAGGTCACCAGTCTATCACAGGGCTACACTTAGAGGCAGACAACCAAGCACACTCACATTCACACCTACAGACAATTTAGAATCACCAATTAACCTCAACATGTTTTTGGACCTCGTGGGAGGAACCCAGAGAACCCAGAGAGAACCCACACTGCACGGGGAGAACATGCAAACTTCACACAGAAAGATCCCGGGTGTCGTCACCGGGACGCGAACTGGCAACCGTCTTGCTGCGAGGCAATGATGCTAACCACCGCTCCACTTTTCAGCCCCTTGTTTAGAGTCATTTTGAGTCATTTCAAGCATTTGACTCTCATCAGCTTCTTAAGGTTGCTGTCCAAGGTGCTGAACCCATAAACTCAGGTGATGGTGAACACCAGGTCAGATGTACTTTCAGCACATGGGGCTGAAACCTTCAAACACCTGCCGTCTTTACCCAAACTGTGTTTACACAACAGTTACTGAAAACCCGGTGGCAATTGTAGGATTGGGTTCATAATGCTCTACTGTGTGTGTGTCTGTTGTGTTCACTGTTGCTGGTTAACATGAAAACTGCTGAATTGTAGAGACAAACATGGATATATTTAGAGCTGAATCCAGCATTGTGACTTGGCTTTACTGCCAGTTTGTCCGAGTGCTCACTTGTGTTACTGTGACAGAACTCTCCTGTGGCCCAAAAGCACATTCCCCAGAAATGTCCAATAAAAAGGGGCATCTGTGAAACTGTTGACACCTCAAACTGCAAAAAAAGATAAGTTACTATTCTTTGTATTATGGATTTTAAACCCATTGGGGTTGTATAGTTGCAAACCTTTGCATTCCAGAGCCTAAAAAGAAGGATTTTTTTTCTATAACTGTGCGACACAGTCTTAATGTAAAGTGTAGTCGAACAGCACAGGCTCTTCCACTCAGACCACAGGCTTTACCAGAGCACAGCTGGGGAAACACTTCTGTGCAGGTGCACTGGGGTGCACACTGAGGCAAACCCAGAGGCTAGAAAACTTGTTTACTGTGCAGGTAAGCATTTTTTAGGTTTCTTCCTGAGATCTAATAAAAAATGCATATCAGAATATAGTACATTAAAGATGGAATTTCAGTATATCCGAGCACATTTCACAAAACTGTATCCTAAACAGAAGGGATCTTATTGGAAGCCACCTTATTAAGTACAGCTTCTCTCCATCTTGGTGCACATTTTATGCTGGGAATCAGTTATTGATGTAATGAGCTGCATTGTTTGGACAGTTTTGTAAGTTTCTTATAAGTAGGAAACACATCAAGTTAGTTTAATCTTTAGCAAAACTTTCCAGGAAAGTCAAGCTCGCATTAGCATGAGGTGGCCGAGGTGCTGTCCATGGTCCTGCAGCAGATTCAGCCGCATCGTCTCAGCACAGGAAAATAAAAGCCACATATCTCCTCTCTCTCTCTATCTCTCTCCTCCTGGGATTTTCATGAATGGCTGCATGAAAAACAGCGACATAAAAGTTTGGCGAAATCTGTGCAGCCAGGTGGTGGAAAAATGAGAATGTATGCATAATGCAAACCCTCACTTACACCCTGGAAACATCTGTCCCAGTGAGCTCATCAAACATCTGGCCAGCTGGGAATTAGTGCACATGACACGAAATCCAAAGATTATTCACATTTCATCAATATCAGGATGACTTGCATATTTGTATGTATTTAATCAGCATCCACCCAGGAGTTTGCTTGGGAACATTTGCTGGTGTGTTGTGTTGCTGCCTTCTGCTGTGCTTCTTAGGAGCTTGTGTGGAGATGCAGGTGTGTGTCTTAGGGTGGAATAAAACACAAGTTGTATTGACCTACATTTTAAAGATTGGGGCAAACACTTCTATGTGTTTTTTTTTTTTTTTTGCACTGCTCTGGGAAAAGAGTTTTCTTTGAAAGTCAGCTTGGAAAACATTTTTTTTTTTTGACTTTGCAAGTAGCATGCAAGATAATGTTGCAGCGTCTCTCCTCCTGTACCCTTAAATGGAGACCTCCCCGGGCCACGGAGCTTTGTCTGCTGTATTTTATCGAATCACTGTTGCATTAAGCCAGTGTGCAGCTCATATCCATTGCTCACAACACAGACACAGTCGAACCTTTCAGAGGACAGTCATTACTTATTATTAAGTTAGGAAAGCATGGGGGTTTTTTTTCCCCCTCTTTCTTTGCATCTTAGGATGAAAACTCATGAGCAGTTGTTTGTTGAATAACAATAATAATAGGATGATTTTAAATATATCTAAATCCATGATAATTGGGAACAGACTACAGTCGGTGCAGGACTCGATTAGATAAGCCAGTCAGATCAAATTACTGGGAATCACACTGGACCGCTGTCCTTTTGTAGTCTGAGCATATTGATAAGATCAGAAAGGAAGAAAAAGGGTTGCTCAGAAATGTTCCTTTTTCTCTCCACTCCTACTGTTATGAAAACTGTTATTAATTCATTAGTGCTATCTCGTTTCGAGTTTTCCTCAGTTTTATGGTCTGCTGCTAACAAGAAGGCTCTTAATAGACTTCAACTAGTCCAGAACGAGGCTGCCAGGGTAGTTTTAGGATGTAGATAACGGCGTTACTGAGATGCAAAGCAGACTGCTCTGGCTCCCAGTAGATTCTATTATTTTCAGAACATCATCCAAATGGAACACACACACAATGAGAGAATTAAATTTCTCCCCCACCTTGAAGAGACACATAAAAATACATCTTAGCTTTAATATATGAGCGGTGGTATCTGAAGGAGCTCGGATTACTGCTGTTTTCGCTCTATTGTGTCGAGAATGATAATGCCTTTATTAGCGATGCCTTCGGCTGCCGTTGGGTAGGAGGCTTTCATGTGGTGTATGATTCTGTGATGTATTTTGGGATCGTTGACCCCAGGGAGACTAGGAACTGCCACGGAGGGAGGAGAGGGGGGGGAAGTTAATGGGGATCCAAATAAATAAACAAATAAACATTCCAGCACCCGGAGTTGAAACTATTACTTACCTTCTTATGACTAATGTGAGGAATATCATGGCTGTGTACGTCTCGCTTCAGCTAACTTCGCTGATTAATGCTGTCAGATGTGCTGACTGGTAAAAGCAAAGGGTAGCCATGGGTGGGTGAGGGGTGATGATAACTGAGAATTGCACATGAGGAGGGGGGGAAACAAGGATCCCATGCAGATGCCTTGGGTAAAGACAACTAATTCAGCATCTGCACCGTGCATGTAAACTGCACCTACAAAAGATATCCTCTTCTAGCAAGCAGGAGAAGGCAAAGGATTTACACAGAGAATATTGATTTGACCTTTCAATCTTTACTGGCTGTTTGCTAAAGGTGTGCGTTGTTATGTGGTTTGTAAGTGTTAAATGCTCTTTCTGTTGTCTGATGTTGCACAGTTTACAGTAAATCAGCAGCAAAAAGCGCTCGACTCGGCCAAGAGGAGGGATATTAAACGAGCCAAACCTCAAACCCGCGCCGCGCTGACGTTAAGAGAGCATTTATCCTAATGGCCCCCGCTACCTGATCTTTTATCTTGAAATGCTGCGACTCAAACAAGATGCATGAAGCTATTAAATCCGTTGTCAATGACATGCAGCCATGTCCGTGAGTGGATAAGATGATGACATCCATCGCTCTGTGGCTAGTAATTGGTCTGCTGGGCTGCAATAGTTTCAGCTTTGAGTGATTCTAAAAGGCAGGACAGTCGCCGTAGTGAAGAAGGAGCAGCCGGATTCAAACCTCGGTGTCAGAGAGCATCCATCTTTAGAGCGACAAAATGAATGTCTACCTGCTCGGGTGGAGATTGGTGTCCCACAGCTAAACTCAGCTGCTGTATGTGAGAGGGGAGAGTGGGAATTTCTGCATAAAAACCTGAGATGATAATAAACAACATTAGATGACATTAAAAAGTGATTGTCATTAAGTAAATCATGAGAAATCTCTCTCTCTTTTTTTTTGTACAGCTTCAAAGGATTCGTAGATTTCTGGATATTGCGATGTTGTTTTGAAAAATCACACTGCCATTCATTCATTCAGTCAGTCATTCATTCATTCAGCGGCACATAATCTCTGAGCATTTAGAGCAATCTGAAAAACAGCAGCAGCCGCCGCGGCATCCAGAGTCCAGAGCCTAATCCAGGTCTCACGGCACTAGTGCTCTCTCTGTTTCTCTCTCAGCCCCTCTGCTCTCTCTGCCGCTTGTGGCCCATTCGCTTACACCCGTGGAGCAAAGTTGCAGGGCTTACTCATTGTTCATATAAACCATTACGGCCCTGTTTCTGGAAATAATCCACCACTGCAAAACAAACCAGAGTGCTATTGCTGCTTCTGCGCCTCACCTCATACACCACTGCACACGTTCTGCACCATCTGCCCCCAATGAGGGGAGAAAAAAAAAAAAAAAAAAAAAATGGCCACCCTGCACTTTTGGCTTAGTATGAGACTTCACAATATCATTTAATCTACCAGAGGTCAGCGCTTTGTCCCTTAGGCTCTCTTAAAAATGTATCACGAAGGCTAAAAAAAACATGCTTTGACAAATTGTTGCTCAAAATTACACGAAAAAGACCAAATAAAAGGGTTGTTGTTTCCCCGCCACCTTGGGCACAAACATTGTTTTGCATCGTCGCGTATCACATGTTTCCATTAATTTGCAGGGTCGGGGAAAAAAACTGCAGCATCTGTCCCCAGAGTGGCCGCTGTTATGGCCCCGCGTGAATGCAGCTGCAGTCTCTGGGCGCAGGCACCATATGCTACCACCCACAAACAGCCCACAAAGTCATCTGACGGCGAACCGCTGTCTGTCTGCGTGGCTTGCATTACCATTTGCCTTTGTCCAGCGTGTGACTGCTGATTCATCACACGAGCCAGGCATCTCCTGTAGGTCAGCCATCCATTGTTGTTTATCAGACTGGCAGTGGAAGGGAGAATTAGTCCTGATACATAAAGCTTACACAAATCCTGCTGGGGCAAATTATATTTATGGATTATACATGGAAGCGGGAAAAGAAGAGAGAGAGAGAAAAAAAAACCTCTGCACATATAGGAAATTCCAATTAAAGATAATTTCCCTCAGATTACCAAACAAAGCATCAATGAGAGATCATTAAGATCAGAAATGATGTTAGCATCAGCCATCGCTCACACTGTGAAATAATTAGGGTGCGTGTAAAACAACCTGGAGTGACATTAAAGCTTTTCATCTTTTCCTAATGGTAGGAGTTCCCCACTGAGGTCATCAGCATCAGCAGTATGTCGGGTTTATTTTTTATTTCTTTTGCTAGTGGAAATAGCTCTCCGAGGCTACTGCAAAACATTATTATAGATCATTTATTCAGGGGCAGTCTTAATGCCAGTTGACACGCAGAGGCCACCGTCACTGAACTTTTTCCCCCACTAAGAAACAATTTACCTTTATGAATAATTAAAATCTTGCCAATTAAAATGTGATGCTGACTAAAAAAAAAAAAACCCACACCACTCCACGTGTCTTTGATGACCTTCTGATGCGACTGCAGATTAATCATTTAGTCGGGAAATAAACAGACAGCAACCGTTGTGCTGCCACCGCTGGAAACGAACAGGATCTCTTAGATTGAAGAACAATTTTTCAGAAAAAAAAAAAAAAAAAAAGCTAACTCATTAGCTGCATTTGTGCGCTGATAATAGTCGTGCTTGTTTTGGCGGCTGATGAAGATGAGTCACATCCAGTCTGACAAATGACAAATTACGCTTCTATTACCGTAGACCCACTGTGTGTTTCCTAAATTAAAGAAATCTTTAAACGCTGAATATAATACGAGCCACGGCAGCGTGTTCCTACGCAGCATCCTCGCTGCATCTCCAGGAAAAAAAAAGCGTGTAAAACAAATGTCATCAAGATGGGGAAAAGCTGGAGCTGCTGCCATCCTCTTGCCAAGTTTTAGGAGGAGCAGTTCATTACCAGTGTTGTCAAACTGCTGGCAGGGCTCAATGGAGTGATTACCTCATTTCAGTTATCCCCTCTGTGATCATAGGTTACCATGGAAACTGGTGTGCCCCAGTAGATGTGCCACTGCCCCGCTCCCCCCCCCACCCACCCCTGGCAGTGTAGGCTACTTTTCATGGTGGTGTTTTTCCCTCATACATTTATTATTTTCTATCAGAACTGAGGAGAAATTATCTGTAATATTATAATAATAAAAAAGAATGAAAGCAACAGGTTGAGCCAGCTAACGCGGAAGCGCCGTCGACATGATGGATAGAGCTCAGTATTACAAAATGTCAGCCTTAATAGTTTGAGGGTCTATTGGGCTCAAGAAAAAAAAAAAGTCCCACCTCTTCATGCGCTGTCTGGTTGGCACGGCACACAAGAGGGACTCTTACTGTGAGTAGTCTGGCTCCACAGTTCTGTCTCTGGAGGGCAGCCAATATAAAAGTCCTTCCCCACATTCAAACTAACAGAGACGTCGTTTGCATTGCACAGGCAGCCTGCACACGATATCTTTGATTAGTTTGTGTCATGCTCAAGCCAGAAATATTTAAAAATGTAGAGTATAAATATAGTATAGTACCTTTAAAGCTGCATTATTATGCCCATATTATGATGAAGTCAGACAGCTGCAGTGTATATAATGCTGCTTTTACATGTAACTGAGTCATTAAGGGCGAAGAAGAGGCAGCACAAGGCTTTATGTCTCGCTTATTATGCTTCTCCCCTCAAAGGTTTGTTTTTTTATACCGCCCGCCCAAGCCTTTTTTAAATGAATATTCCCCGGTGGTGTACTGTACTTCTCTCAGATCTTCACCGTCGTCCACTGTGGTACGAGGGGTGCAAATGCAATTAAGTGTAATGACTAAAAATAAAGCCGAGGTTTTGAATTTTGATGTCCAAGCAATAAAGCACTCAGGGATGAAGTGAATGCCTCGGAAGACAGGAAAGCACACGGCCTTGACTATTATATGTAGTGCATTAACATCAGCTGAAGGTATGAAAGGAGCATCTGTTGAGCGCGTTGAGGTCTAGAATAATACTTCACTTTGCATTGTGTTTGTCTGAGGCGATGGCTTGGCAGTGGGTGGTGCTGTTTGCCATTTTGTCTGTAGTTCAATCTGAGCTTCATCAAAATAACATTTACTGTGTGTGAACTGCTTGTGTGCTGTAACGTCTCAGTGGTGCAGATTGAAAAAAATGCTTGGTTCTTTGAGTGGATGTCTGCACACTAAACTGCCAAACTGATGTTGTCTTCTGTGTTCTGGTCTTTAGGGGCGACTTTTTCAGCAGATTAGAGTTTGAGACACACACACAACAAACACCTGCACACACACAGCTGCAGCAATGCTCTAGAAATCACTGCAGAGTTACTCAAATGTCATCAGGGAAGGTCATTTCTTTATTGCGGCAAAGGTGTTTTTAGTAATATAAAATGTGCTTGCTCATGTTAGCTTCTTGTGTTTTGTTACAGTGATTATGTTCTGGTAAAGCTTCATGGTTTCAAATGCTCGTTGAAGTAGATTTAGAGGATGTAAAGCTCCATAAGTAATGGCTCTGTGCTGACATCATGTGGTTACGACAACAAATTACACGCGAGTTTTGTTGCGTGACGTCGGCAGACCATAACATGACAGAAATATAGAATTTCCATGTAAAAATGTGCAGGTTGCACATTGTCACTGTGTGTTCACTTTCTGTCTAACAATAACGCAGGTTAACTGAATAATGTCTGACAGCTGTGCTCCTTTCATTCAGTCTTATTCTATGTAGTGTAAAGTTCTGTGCTGCTTTATTTTTATTCGTTGTTTCTGTCTCTGACATGAAAAGTTGAACTGGACATTTAATGTTAAAGTCCAGTCAGACCAGAGATTAACTTCAAATGATTAAAATGATTAAGAAAATCAGGTAATCCCCATTATGAAGCTCTAATGGATCTGTTTGTGGGTGGTGAAGGAATACAGGATGTCAGAGTGTTTTAAATTCAGAGGCCTGATGATATGAAGATTGATTAAAATTTGATTTTTTTGTTAGTTTAAGTATCTGCAGCTCTTAAAGATGAGCTGGTCTCTCATCTACAACTACAGCTCTGTGCCATGCATGAGCTATTTTCAAAATGTGAAAAATTAACACAAATTTTGTGGAATCTGTTCTTTTCTGGAAGCTCTGGTCCCACAGAGGGTTCAACAGAGATCCAGTGTAGTCACTGGTGTTTGTTTGGAATGTAAAACATGCATACAGAATAGGGCAGGGTGATATGAGCAAAAATATTTATCACGATATAAATGAGAAAATTTGCGATTAACAATATAACTGACGATATAATTGATGCAAGACAAAATACTTCAAAACTGCACAACCCTATTGGTGCAAATTAAACAAATGCGGCAGGTGACGGGCGAATATTCGGATCTCAAAATTGCTATCCGGACACCACAGCGACTGAATACTCCGATAATCGGGTCCAACCCTACTGTGTTGGTCGACGCACTGCATTTGCCGTCCTTCTCGGTTGCCGCCACGCTTCTGGCTCCATGTGTATTAGAACAGACGAAAACAACGTTCACTCAAATTTTATCGCGATATTTACATGACATGGCCCAGCCCTAAGATAGAACCAGTTGGAGGATTTCACTAATGCTAATACTAATAAAGATGCATCGTGTGGAAGGTTTCCACCTGTGCTATAGAAAAAGGATTATATTCACGCTAATGTTACTAAACAGACGGTTAGTTATTAGTTTAAAGTCACCTTTAATGTGTTTCAGCCAGATCAGACAAAGTCATAATTATCACACTTTACATTAAAGCCAGTGTAAACAGTTTAACCATCTGATCTGGTGAAGATCGTGATAAAAAATAAAATAAAATAAAAATCTTTTATGGTGCATTTTAGCAATATTACAGATTTTTACTGGATGTATAAATAGATTTGATCTGACCTTGTAAAATAACCACAAGTCTTTTTTTTCTATTTCTTTATTTTTACAACATTTTAAAGGAAAAAAGAGGCACGTCGTGGTTTTTTGTGCTTCTTTGCCTCCATCCATATGAAACACTGGCAACATTGCAAGTACATATAATCTCCAAATTTATGCAGCTGACCATCAATTTAAAGCCCCATTAAAGCATGAGGTCGTGCTTTATGGAGGAAGCAGATCTACTGACATTAATGAGAGCATTTTATTTTTTTTTGCAATTTCTCCGTCATAGCAAATGTATTTAAGGATTTGATGTTGTTAATAAAATAAGTAAATAGGCTCTTGTTTTAACACATTCATCCTCTTTGGACATTTATTATCTGTGGGTAATGGGAGGGACGTAACTGGGTGGTAGCACATGCTCTAAACACATAAACTTCTAAGCACATAAATGTCTCTGTAGGATCTCTGCACCGTCAAGCAGCGCTCTCCTTGAATTAACTGATTTTCCAAATGAAGGGTTTTCTACCAGATACGTTTGGAACGCTCGTAGAACAGAAGAGGGCAGTGTTGATCAAGATATAACCAAGAGAGCCAGAGATGGTCAGCTTGGTTTATTTGCTTTAATGTTTTTTCAAATGCTGGATTGTACAAAATTCCTATGAATTGTTAGACAAATGAAAACATGTTGAAACACTTACTGTTTGTACAGTTGGTGACATACGTGTGTCTGTACTGTCTTTAAAATGGTTCAGTTGTGTTTACAGACATGTAGCTTGGTAGAACTGGTAGTTGAGCGTCCAAAGTGCCTCAATGGAAACCAAACACTTGATACACATCTGAGGTACGACTGACAACATTCGCGTCCTACCTGTTATACTTTTAATCCTGTCACTCTCTACACAAGTACCTAACATGACTCACTGTATAACTCTTGTTGAAATATGATTTATTTATTTGGCCTAAACAAAGCTTCCATCAACACAAGCTCAAGGATGCTTCTTTAAGGCATCAGTATGTACCAGAAATTGTTAAAAACTATTCTAATATGCTTCATTCTACTAATGCAAATTCACTTTTGGGAAAAGAATCCTTTTGCATTCATCTCCTGCAATCTTCTGCAGATACACCCAGACAGCCAGCACTCACTGCATCCAGGAGTAACTTCTGATTATATAGCCGGTGGTCGTAAACTTTCCACCTCCGTGAGGCAAACAATTCCTCCATGGGGCTGAGAAGCGTGAGGAAAAGTGACACCGTCCCCTGAATAGGTTGTAAAGTGCTCTGTAGAGGATGGTGAAACTCCACACTGTCCCATACATTTATAAAACATTATGGATTACACCTGACTTGTTCCTTTTCTTTCCTTGGCCCAAGTTTTTTATAGAAATCATTCAGTGTTGTATGTCCCAGTTTTTTAAAGTTAATTTTAAATGTGCATGTAGTAGAATTAGAAAGTTATTTTATGTTGGGTTAAGTTTTGAAAGTTAATTGAATTGCTGTGAAAATAAACTTGCAAAACAGAATATGAAAAAGCTGTAAAAACAGTTCACGAGCTCTGAGAAATGGAAGTTGGCCATTGAAGGCTTTTCGCGTCAAAGCAACGATAAGTGATCCACAGTTTAGCCCACGTCGACCTCCAGTTTGCTGACTTTTTGAAGAGTTTCGAAAAAGGGGAAGTCGGTGCCGAGTATTTATACATCAGAGAAGTTACGGATCATGACACGTGCATGCAAACAAGCACTGTAAGGTAACTTGAGACTTCTCAATTCCAGCTTGAGGATATTATGTTGGATAGCTTCATACCGATGCTCTCAGAATGATCTGACTGGAAGGACCAAACCCGTGGCACAGTGTGTGTTGGATTACCACACTGGGAATTAACAGAGGAAGGTTATAAGCCTATGGAGGCTTGCCAGAGGCGGGGTGAGAACTGCAGAGACAGCAAAAAAAGACACAAGATAGATAAATAGATAGATGGATAGATATATAGATAGATAGATGGATAGATAGATGGATAGATGGATAGATGGATAGATCTAGGTTTCATTTTCAAAGCACTCCGTGTTCATTCTTGGCTTAAAACCGGTGAATAGTTGTGTCAATGTCTTCTTAATCCCTCCTAGCCGACTTGATTCTTAGTGAGAACTCTGTGTTACAAAGCAGAGTAAGTATACTTTGAAGCCTCTCAAATAAAAAAAAAAAAGGTGGAAGGTGTTAAAAGTCATTCTTAAGTGTGGCACTGATGATAGAAAGTTGTTCTTGTGAGGGGGGAAATGGTGCCATACCTATGTAACATTCATATCATTTGAATTATGAATCAGAGTAAGGAGAACTCTATGTTCTAAGATAATGAATATTTAAAGGATTGAGTATACAGATCATCATATTGACAAAGGAAGAATACTAATGTCCTCTTCTCTGAGTCTGATTAGAGGTTAAGCAGAATGCAAACTGCATAATTTATTTTCATTCTTGCATTTTTGCACCTTTTGATTTGGCTCCTCTTAGGTTTGATAACTTCTTTGTGCAGAAGTCCAGCCCTTTTAAAACTGAAAATACGGCAAGGTGCTGAATGCAAATGAGGGAAAATCGGTGCCGTTTGGTTTTTTTCTTTTTTCTTTTTTTTAGCATGTCAAATAAAGTTAAAGATATATTTCAGCTTTTTATTGTGCAAAATATTTTATGTGCAAGAAGACCTCCTTGGTAACGAGTCTCCCGTTTTCCAGGCCCACGCTCCAGTAGTTGACATACATAGACTGCCTGCTGTCCCCACTGACACAGACATTGTCCACAATCTATTAAATTGAATGTTGTATTTAACTGGTTTGGAGCCAGGGCAAAGTTACATGCTTTTGTATCATTCAAACTCCACTCTCTGGTGGAATGTGCTTATTTCAGCTAGAGAGAGGCAGAGAGAGAAAGTGGGAGTTAGAGCCCATGCAGGTGAGAGTGTCTAACAGTGAGGAAATCAATATGATGTAAATTATTAAGAGCTCAGGAATGCGTCTGACCCCTACTGTCTTGCAGCAGGCTGGGCTCTGAAGGCTGGCAGGTGGACGCGAGCTTGGACTCTCCCTCTAACACTCATTAGTGGCTGGAAGCCGGGGCTCCTTGTGAGTGGGAAGGCAGGGATCACAGCGGGGAAGTGATGGCCCAGGCCTCTCACATCCCGGCTCAGCCTTCGCTCTGGCTTTGCCAGCCTCTCCCTGGAAGCTCATTAGTAAGTGCACTGATGCATAAGAGCTAGTCATTAGCTGGGCTTTTTTTCCGTCTTCATCTCTCTTTCCCCCGACACCATGTCTGATCCTGAAGACCGGTGGCAGTGCTGGTTTAAAAGACAAGAGAAGTCCACAGTACCGCAGGTGCTCTAGACATATGGATATGAGACAGTGGTAGCCATCAGACTTTTTTTATTTTTTTTATTTATTTTTTTTATAGAGGGTGTAAGGTGGGGGTGGGGTAGGGTGTGTGGAGGGGGGGTGTGGTGGGGTGTCAATTTGGAGTTTTTCAAATGGAGTCCATTCATAGCCCTTCAAACCAAAGAGTAAACATTAGCACTTGACCAAGGCTTTGGCTGAGCTCCCCTTTCTTCCTCCATGGTTGGTTTTGATCTGGGGTATTTGCTTTTGCTGCTGGCCAGATCCCCTCAGCACCTGATGGTTGCCCAGGCTCTGAGTAAATAAGATCTGGGGCCCAGGCCTCTTCGGGGCTGATGAGTAAATAAGGTCTCTGGTGTGTGTAGCGTGCCTGGCAGCAGGGTGAGCACTGGTGTGGAGGCCTCCAGAGACACGCCATCCCCCTTTTCTATATCTGGCTGTTTAATTCTGTTATCCTCTCTCTCTTTAACTTACTCCATTCTCCCTCTCTTCCTACCAGTACACACACATAAACACACACACACACACACACACACACACACACACACACACACACACAGGCCTCCTTCTCAGCAGGCGTTTGGATAAATGTTAGGCAGTAGTACTCATGAACATTTATGGCCTCTGAAGTACTTGAAGCAGGACCCATGGAAATTAAGCTGATCGCTTGTTCAGGCGGATTGGTCAAAAAAAAAAGAAAAACAAAACCCTCACAGCATATAAACTCTATTGTCAGTACAATACTTAAAGTTATTAAGATGGTTTTCATATGCTTCTGTTATGCTTGATGTGTTTTTTAGATGGGCACAATTAGAATTTAAAGATCCTGTAATTAAAAGTGTTTGGACATCATGTAGGATCAAGCTGTTGTCTCCCAGGAGCAGTTTGGCATTTAGTAAGTCTTTAAATGTCAGAAAGATAAATGATGATGATAGCACCTGTAATAATGTAATTACTTTTTCAATGGTAATCTTCCAAGCCCACAAACAAATGGATTTCATATACCTCTGAAAGATTAAACAATTTAACACCTGATGTCTCCATGGCTTATTAAAACAAAAAAAAGAAAAGAAAAGGCCATAAGGGACCTGCAAAATACAACAGTGTTTACATTGCTCAACCTACGGATTGTTTATGTTGTTGCTTTCAGTTTAACGAAACCTCACAGCGCTCTCCTATAGCCGTTGTGTCCCAGTTTTATTCCGGCAAATCGCTCGGCCGTCGTGTCTTTTCAGCGGCGGAGTAACAGATAAGCGGTTCGGTTTACATGCTATAGTGTCATTCAGTCACTGTAACGAGGGATTTGCCTTTGTGAAAGTTTACTGAGTCAAATCTCACCAGCTTAATGTGATCTGGCACTAGCCATGCTGGATCCCCTTATGCCAATTAATCCAGGTTGTAACTCACAGACTCCTGCTGACCAATTCACATCCATTGTTGATAGTTTTTGGCTGCAGGAGCCTCAAACCTCCTTGTTAGAGCCAAAAACCACAAGAAACCCACCACCTCTTTCAGCCCCATCATATTGTCTGTTGATTGCCAGCAATTAGTAAAGCCAGGCAGGCTGAGAAATGACAAGATGGGGCATGGCTATTGCAATGCATGGGCGTTGTTGGCTCACACGCCAGCTGAAAGCCTCGACAATGTTTGTTAACCGCAGGGGTCACGACTGATTCACTCGCTCAGACAGAAAACAAGATTTATGTAGCACAAATCAATACACATTCAGACTTTTACCATTGTGCAGCGCCAATCCAGGCACTTCGCTCTATCAGTCTAACATGACACTAATGTGTTTTTATTCCTGTTTAACCCAGCCAGTGATGAATCTGTTGGCAGGCCAAGAAGGAGACGATGAGAAGCAGGCTGCCCTTGATTAGTTGGGGAACACATGGCAACATGCAGAGGCTGATGCAGTGGCATGTCAGGGAGGCAATGACCTATCAGTCTTCAAGTTTCCTGCTGGGGATTGTTTATCCACTGTTTATTCATTGTGAGGGAAATCAGCAATTTACATCCCAGTGCCTGACAGTGTATCAAACGGACTAATGACAGTGTACTTGTGTGCTGATCCCACTCAGCGCTGTCTTAAGTAAATTAGAATGAATTCACTTCCTCCAGTTTCTCCTCGCCGGGAGTGTTCACCAGCCAGCCTAACCGGCCCTCTTTATTCTCCATGCCATCGGCTCTGATTTCATTAACAGTGCTTGTCGAGCAAACACAAAAGGACACACACCTGGCAGAACACTCACGGCAAACAAGTCCAGAGTAAATTATTGTACAGTAGGAATCCTCCTCTTGTAAGCTGGCAGGCCAATAATGTAAAATTTGTTTAATGTCTTCCCCGCTTACCATGTTAAAGGGGGAAATTGGAAAGTGACATGAGTGACGGGCGGCATTCTCTGAGCATTGACCAGCAGGCACAATAGAGGAGTGGAGTCTAGTGCCAAGTTCTATTTCAGGGGGCTGCATTCCAATTGATTAGGAGGCTTGTGAAACAAACGCTGGTGACAGAAACAAGAGTACGGTCCTGGCAACTGTTGGGCAGGATGCCAGGTGTACAGTCTTTCCTTGCAGCATCTCTCTCTCACTCGCAGCTCTCTTTCTCTCTCTCTCTCTCTCTCTCTCTCATGCGCGCATTAGCGACACATTAACGACACCCACAATGTGACCACTGGGATAACTTAGCAGCATTATCCCTCCGCATGTCATTACGGCCAGGTTTTTTCGCCTGTTTCCTTGAATACCGCTGATAGAAACCTCGCGAGCCGGGGCCCTCTTCAAATGTACAACCTGCTATTTTTAAGGGAAAAAATAATCATTTTTTTGCAGAATATCCTGAAATACAGAAACATTCCCAGAATTGCATTAAACTTGGTCCTTGACAATGAGTCCTGAATTGCGCTTCAGTCAAGTATAGTTTTGAAGTACTTTGAGTACTTTTGCTCCGAGCTTCAAACTATATGAATTTATGTATTTGTGTGTGTGGCGTGGTAAAAATGTGTATAAGTGCGCGACTGTGTGTGTGTGCAAGGGCAAGTGGGTGCATGTGTCCGTGCATATGCTTGGTCTTAGCGGCAGCACCCTGTAAACCCCAGCTTGTCTTTATAGTGAAGTTGATGATTGGATAAACAGTCTCAGTCTGGATTATTGTACTGGAAAATGAAAGCATATGCACAATTTGCATTTTAATGAGCAAGTGAGCATTCTAAACCAAATTGTCCTGGCAACAACAACTCTCACAATAAAGCTCTTGCTTAATATAGCAGTGAAATATTTCATTAGCACATTTGTAGATAAGTTATCATTATAAGTCCATTTAAGAGTGCATTCGGAGTTTTATTCGGAATTAATTTGAGTATGCGGAATTATTCTCCTTTTGATCGTCTTGTTTTGGTTTATTATACGTACACCGAGTCATGTGTTGCATCTTGCTCGCCGCAAATCTGCTTTGATTGGGACACGTATGAGGAAGCCACGCATAAAATTTATGCATGACTGATGCAAAGTTCAGTAGGCCTGTGCCAAACAAAACGCTGTTCAATTAAAAGGGAAGTAATGGCATCCTATATAATAAAGGATATCTGTGCATACATAAACTGACAGAAAAGCATGATGGCTCATTCATGTCCTGCTATGTAATTTAGTTAATGCATTTCCCCTTGCTCTTTAAAACACTTGCACATTCAAATTTGCCATCATAATCTCTATGACAGAGGACATTAATTATGTTCGTTGGCTGATCTCTGTTTCTTCACAACATGTCTGATTAAAATTTCACACATTGTAATGATGTGCTTCAGAGCTAGAAGCTGTGAAATTTTACTAAGCAGTCAGTGGGCTTGAATTCCTATTCTTCGGAGGTTCTTCCAGCACAAAAAAGAAAGAAAGGAGGAAAAAAAAAAAAAGACAATGCACAAAAAACAAAAACGCATATAATCCAAATCAAAGCTGTTAAGTGCTTGAGGAAAAGCTTTATTTACATGCAAATGACAATATATCTTAGCAACTTGTTCATTAAAATATTGTGCAAATGAGGGAACAACAAAGCAGTAACTTCTCTCCAGATATGTGGGTTCAAATTTCATATTTGGGAAGTTTAATTAAGCAATAGATTATATTTTGAAAGGAACGTTCACTTTAATGAATCCCCAGAGACCTCAGATAAACACTGCAATGGTATCAAAGCATTCATCTATTTAATGGATGTGAAAATTAGGGATGTAAATGGCTTCGAGCCTTTATTTTCATTGCTCGTGGGAATATTTACCCGATAAAGACGACACTTATGTAACCTACATTATACATACACTTTGGTATTTTGGAAAGCGCATGAATAGTACTCGGCCAGTTCCAAGGACAAACACTAAACAGTTATTTGAAGCATGCTTTTAACAGCTGCACCTGTCAAAAAAAAAATACAAATAAATCCACGCAAGTAGGCATTTCTGCTTTTATTTAACCTAATTCCTAGTAACGCCGCCGCCGCTACGAGCGTCCGAGTCTTCTGTCTGGGCGAGCTCTTGTTCCGACCAAAAGAGCGTATCTTGAGAGAAGCGCTGGTCATTTTAGCTTTTCTCAAGAAGATGTTTGCCTGAGTGTGGCTCTATATTCTGCAATCCTGAAACAGTGCAGAGTCAGTGAACCCTGGTACATTGTGTGATGGAGGAGTGCTACGTGCCCAACATTCACCTCTGCAAGGCCGGCTGTTGTTTATCCCTGTAATGTCCATTTTATTGGGAATCTCAGCGAGCCTTCACACTACCTGCTGTGCTCAGCAGTGTGGAGAAGCCAGGGCCAGTAGAGTGGTGGTCAGTGTCTGTCAATCACAATCACAAGGATCAGTTAGCAGCCATCAGTCTGAGAAGCCGTACCCAGATGTTGCCTGTCTCCCATCTCCTCACGCTTTACCTCCGTATACTATCCCTTTTCCATTTTTGTTGTTTGAGCTTTTCCCCCCCCCCCTTTTTTTACACATCATAAACTAATGTCATCATTGATTATATCATCCTGTGTTTGTTCGGCGTTATTTATTGTTAGGGAATAATGAAAGAAATATATTCCTAGTGCTAAAAAAGGGTGAAGAAAATGTGTTATTTTCAACCTCAAGGGAGGCTGTTTCTGTGTTTGTGTTGGAGTCTATAAAGGGGAGGGCTGCATGTTGGGGAAGAGAGCAGTCAGAGGTGATAAGAAGGGAACACCACAATATACTCTAGCTGTTGGAAAACAAACACAAAACATTGATTTTATCATTTTTACAGACACCCAAAGCTCACCGTGGTTGATGTTTACCTGACACGAAGTAAACAGAATATTGGACTGAAGACTTCTGCTCTGCATTTCATTTGCCGCCGTGCCCTCGGTATATGTATGTCTTTGACCTGTTCCCGCCCTTAATTTTCCCCATCACATTCAGAGCAGACCCGCCAACGGTCAGCTTCATTACAGCCAATATCTTAAATCACCTCTCATGTGTTACCCACCAGTTTGGAGCTTGGTCTCCTCTGAATCGCAGTCATTTAAATGTTCCTGTGCTGATTGTGGGTGCAGGTGGTAATACATTAAGGGACTGAGACAGCCAGTGGCACAGTGCTGAAAGACCTTTATCCATTTGCACTAAGTTTCCCCTCACATTCGGAGGCATGTCGGTCTAATTAGGCCAATGGTTTTGACTGTGGCTATATTCATATGGGACAGCTCACTTTAAGTTGTACAACAAGGTGATTCTACATCATATATACTCCACCAGGCCAATAGATTATGCCATGGTCTGGGGAATTTCCAGAAGAAATTGTACATTAATGAAAGCAGAGAATGGCTGCGGAGAAGAATTGCGACAGGGTTATTGCTCTTTTCCTCTCCATCCTTTAAGTAAAGGAGTCTCAGATCTCACGAGAGGTGAAGACGTGTGAGGCGCAGAAACGCTACTTTTTTTTTTGCTTTTCTGTCAAAGAACAAACATGTTTCAAGTTACCTAAACTGAAAGTCTGTTGGCGGTGTATAGAATCCCATCTCTGTACCTTAATGTGAGTAGACTGATGTTGTACAGTGCTGCATGTCAAATCAATGGCATTGGTTCAATTTTATAAAAACAACTCGTGTCTGCGTTTGAACCACACTGAGTTCTCAGTACGTCTCTGTCTCTCAATGATGAGCTCTTCAAGCAGGTAAAAGCTTCAGAAAGCCCTCGGTCCATTTCCATTCTAGCTTCCAGCAGTGTGAGTGGTGTGACAGCCTCTTGGGGCAAAGGGATTATTGAGATCAGGCCTCCCCCAGCTCTATGCCTCTGGCCCAGCCAGCCGAGCCAACCCAGTCAGTTCCTCAAGCCCCCCGGTGCCTTACAGAGCAGCCCACCAGGCGCACAGAGAGCAAAGAGGCACCAGGGACCCCTCTAATTGTCCATGCTTTGGGCAGCTCTCTGGCAAGCCAGCATGAAGAAGGCCCTCAGTCCCAAGGCTGTCCCACTGCTCCCCACTCAGCCCTCACTCAGAGATTCTGAGGACGATATAGTGTCTGCTTTGAGGCTTTACGTTTTTGAGGCTGTCCTATAGTACAATTGGAAATTTCGAATGTCTTTGAAAGTCTGCTTTTAACGTGGCCAGCGCTGGTGTTACGGCGGGGTATGTATGTCGAGGCTCAGAGGGTAATTAAGGTTGAGTCCACACCAAATGTATTTTTTAATATATATATTATGATGCATGTGTAATCTGTTTTTGCTCAGAATACCTACTTATAAGGGAGCACTCATGTATATTTGTCAGATTACACACACACAAAAAAACCAGAATAGAAATTCTAACAGTATTTTTCCTTGAGAACAAATTGTCTGGATGTCTGGAAAATTTCATTACAACCATTATTATTATTATTTTTTTATCAAACGCTGCATATGCACACGTACGATTTAGAAGGCCACTGAAGCCGTGAGTAGCTCGTATATATTTAAACCCTCAGACAACAGGCCAGATTTTGTCAGTTTAATGTATTTCTTTGTATGGCGTCTTGGATGACACGTTTTCAGCCTGAGCTGCTGTTAACCTACTGGTGAGAGCTGGAGGAATTGTGGAAGCCATGGCTGCTGGGAACTGAGTGAGGACTGACAAGGCCACCCATACAAAGGAAGGGGCAGCCCTCCAGTCATGCAGTGGGGGGAGGGAAGGCAAATGAACGTGTACAGCCACAATAATAAACACACAATTACTCTGATAGCCACAGAGTGTTTCTCTTCCACTCATCGTGGTCCTTTATCCGTCTTAACGTAGGTGATTTCGTCGTTTTCTTTTTCTTTTTTTTTTACGTCAGATAATAACGCTTCTTCTGTTCACTTTTCACGACGTGCTGCTCATTTGAGTCGGTGCGTAGCTGGAGACAGGGTTGTAAAAATCGCAACCAGGGAGCAGATGACTAAGGAGCCGAAGTGATGATGAAAATCATTTACAGCTTTGGCGATGCTTTCTAATTACATGATCAACCAAACAGAACTAAACACAATTATGAAGCACAACAACGTCTAGGCAAGCATGCCAAAAGTGACAGAACATCACAATTATTCTGTATATATTTGCAATTCATTAGAAACGTCGGTATTGAACAATATCTTCAACCACTTAATTAGAGCCACTGCATCATTTACACCTCCCTTTAAAAAAAAAAAAAAATCTAAACAGACAAACATGTGGTAGCTGATAAACATCAATAACATATCAGTGTGTCACAGAGCATAATGTTACTGTTTTGACTATAGCTGCATCATTTCACTTCTAAAATTCATATCCAACCTTTCATTTAGGTTTCGCTCAACAAAAAAGTGTTCTGAGGTGTTTGGGAAGAGTGCTGTTTTTTAACTTTCTCCTCCTGTCTTTACAAAATATCCGGCACAAAAACAAGCCCAAATGTGCCTCTGCGCTGTGCATACTGTGCAACTATTGGAAAAGTTATGAGCTCAGTAAATAGGTAGTTAAGCATGCTGGTCATGCCAGTAACAGCCATGCAAAGGATAGCTAGACAATAGCCTCTAACTGGACTGTGACAGGGTAATTACCGTGCGCACATAATAAAATTCTCTTTACATAGGTCACTCGGAAAGTGTAATTTAAAAAAGCGTTATAGATTATTTTTATTGAAGCAATTAAATCAAAAAGCAAAAAGTAATTAAGTGTGGAGGTAATAATAGTGTTGGTCAACAGCGTTTGTTTTGAGAGAGGGATTTGTCAGCCTCACCTCTCTAATGCAGTACAGGCATCCTTTAATTTACACTCTACGATTTTATTATGTTAAACCGTTTTTTTTTCTCCCCCCCCCCTTGCAATTACAATTATGTTTATAATGCCAAAAACTAAGCAGGATTTAATGAAATCATTATCATGAGTGATAATAGTGAGTAAATGCTAGATCTGAATTATCATCTTCCTCTATGTACTAAATTAATGAATCGTTACTATTCATACTACTGGTTTATAATTATGTTAAATTGGCCGTCTTATCAGCAGTCAAAGACTTGGGATTATCAGCGTCTTGACTGTGTGGACTGTGCCAAATTCCTTGTGGATATACGCCTGTTCCCTGCACAAAGGGGGAGAAAAAAAAAAAGAGAAGAGATAATATTGGGAGGTTAAACTCCACAATTTTCTCTTAAAAGATGTAAGGAGCGCTATTGCACAAATGCACTCCTGCTTTATGAGGGAAATCAGACTGACGGGTCTGTGGGGCATTAACATCCACTTGACTTTCAGTGCAGCCGATTTTACAAGCCAACACATACATGTAGCTGACACATCAACAGTGTTGATCTCTACAATTGTGTCAGGTAACTGAATTCAAATGATATGTTAATGCGAGGGGGGAAGTATGTTGCCCTCGTTAGCATATGGGCAACTTGCATTTCAGAAACTTATTATCATTCAGCCCGCACATTTCTGAAAATAACGGTAATATTCTAATTGTCTGGTGGTGGTGGTGGGGAGAAAAAAAGAAGACATAATTTAATGCAGTAAGGTTAAAGATAAATTGGTAACAATGAGGGAAGGTAGATCTCTTTGTAAATCAAACACAAAGAGATGTCTGTAAATCAAATACGTGTGAATGAGGTGGTTAAACCTTATTTACATGTAGTTCACTTGTGTTCTTTATGGAGGAAAATGCAGCAGTTTGCATGAATTAATAAGCGAGAATAATAAAAAAAAGAATCAATTGTAGAATTTAAATAAAAACTTCTTAACTAAAATCTGCTTTATGTTCTGTTAAACGTCCGTCTGTGTTGGTGGCAACTCAATCCAGCAGAACCTTTGAATCCGAATTACCTGGAAAACTGAAAGCTTTACGCACAGGCGTCTAATCAGCTATATATACCACTAACCTCATCTCCACGCCGCTTGCCCGCCACCATGATGGCTCACGCTGACACCCCTGTTGTCATGTATGTGTAGGAAAAAGAGGTGATAACGACCCTTCACGTGTCTCCTTTTGATTGCTCTATAAATAGTTATGTAACTGTGACACATAGTGAGAGAAGTTTAACCTGCAAAAAAAAAAATAACACACGAGGGTGAAACAAATGGAGGATTTTTTACAAGCTGAGCAATAGGAATTAAAATCTGAGGGATGTTGCTGATTTCTCGTGTCAGACTTTTGTGGTTGTGATTCGATGCCAAAACTTTGTGATATCCTTTTGTTCGATCTCCTGTCATTGGGAATGCGAACAGCAGAGGGCAGCTTGAATACATAAATACAAACTAGAAGGGTGCATCTCTCAGTCATCAAAGGCATGCACTCGTTTACATCCCTGGGTTCCCAGCACACAGCACATCTCTCCTGTCTGACAGCTGGCTGGACCGCAGAGAGCCAGGGACTGTGATCAGCATCAACCCTATCACAATACCACACTGGGGACACAGCGGAGGAAGTGGAGAATAAAAGAATTGTGGAGTGACAGGTAATTGACCAACACAAGCCAAGTAGCAGGTAATGTTTTGAAAGCCCTGTGCCAATTTGTAAGTCACATAAAATCTGGAGCTCTCTCTGTCTTTTCTGCCTCTCTCCGCCTCGCTCCTTCCCGCAGGTTGCAGAGAGTTACAGCACCTGCTGCTGAAGAACAAACCTCAAAGACAACACTCTATGCTGCTTTTATTGTTAAACCTGTGTTCAGCCATTGTCTGCCCTCCCTCCTGAGCTCCATCTCTCCCCCTCTCCTCCCCCTCTCTCTCTCTCCCTCTTCCACACACTCTCTCTCTCTCTCTCTAACCCTCTCTCTCTCTCTCTCTCTCTCTCTCTCACTGTGGCTCAAGATGAATCTGCCAGCATGTGCCCATGCTCTTCATCACTGTCAGGTGCCCCATGGTGGTCCTCCTCCTCTTTCTCAAACTGGGCACCAACCGCTGGCTAGAATTATTCCTCACCTCCAAAACTCTCCCCACTGTTTCTAAATAAATGTGGCTGTAGTAACTGAGGAGTGTTGCTCATCCATCTTTACCATGCGGCGTGTGCAGTGTGCAGTGTTTACTGAAGTAGACCGAGAGCCTAATAAGCCACACAGTAAGCGCAGAGACACAAAGTATAGAATGAAAACATAATGTAGTCGATTTTTTTTGGCGTCGGTTTCGAGTGGCAATTTATTCTGCAAACACAGTTTAAGGAACTGATGTTTTGTTTCTCAGTGTCAGCCACTAATTTTGCATTCATATGCTTAAAAAATCAGGCACAAGCATCCAGAGCGGCTGTCAGGTTTGCAAAGTTCAGTTTTTCCACATTGTAGCAGCTCATTAGCAGATGTTTGTCCGGTTGTATTAGACTCATTGAAAGGGCTTTACTGACAGATAAGAGACTGTTGTTTTTCTGTTCCACATGGCGCCAGAGTAACTGCTGCTGTTACATTTGTGATTAAGGCACAAAAGATAGCTGCGGCGTCTTTTGACACGGCGGTGCAGAGTTTGCGAGCGCCTGCTCAAGACGCAGCACTGTATGCTCATGTTTACGTAGGAGACACCTACACATGCTGCATCATGCTGCACGCAGCTGCTGTCGAACAAGGTGTGCAGCGGCTTCTTCCCTGTGTTGGTTATCAGCAGACAATTAAAGAGGATACATTAATTTGTTTTTGTCTTTGAGGTAATTAAGCTCTTCCACATGAGTGATGTTGTCCTTATCGTCCCCTGCTTCATGCAAATGTGATTTTCTTCCCATCCTTTGTTACATTTTTTTTTAATGCCTTTCATGCACATACCATTAAATACCAAGGGAATACAGACAACAGGATTTTATTTTTATGAAAAAAAAAAAAAAAGCACAGAGGTTGTAAGTTGTTTTTAAAAAAAATAAAGGAAAGCACCTGCAATACAACTTAACTACCAGTGAAATCAAACGACCTGCGATGCCAGACCTTGGGTTGATCTCTTGTGGAACACATCAGCCAGGATTCTTTCCCTTTTTCAGAGTGAATCTCATTCCTCAACACAAATGCACATATTAAGTTCCCCCAAGTTCAATTTTAAATGGTTTTGTAATTAACAAGTAAGCCAAGCTTTAAAATGTCACATTTATTGTATTTTCATATCTCTGAAATTCAGTCCTGAAACAGAATGATGTGTGTTTTATAGCAGTTATGATAAGAGGCTTACACAGTCAAAATCTCAATATAGATCATTTGACAAACGTCTTTGGTGGCCACTCGTTAAATTGGTTTCACCCGCATATTTGGGCCTTATTTAAAAGATATCTTTGAATAATGGTAAGCAGTTTAGCTCCTCTGAAAAGAGGAGGGTGAAGCAAATGAACTCCATTTCACTCTGTTTTGTTTAATCTACAACGCTGTAGGTTTTTCTGCAGCCTTTTCTCACTGAGTTTATAGCTCCTATATTCCGGGACAGATTAATACAGCTTAGGCATACCTATCTTGAATTTAAGGCAGTCTAATACTCCTTGTTGCATATCAAGGACACAAGAACATATTATCTGATCATTCCTTGCATTCATTACATTAATGAATCAAATATGAATAAGTGTTCCTCTTCAAAAAAAGTTCATTACCATAAGCATTAATATTAATGTCATTATGTGGTGATGCTGAGCTCAAATATCTAATGACGTGTTGCACTGTGCCGGTGTTTGCAAAAAAATTAAAAGAAGGAAACCAAAATACTTTCTTTAAATATGGAAATCTGGAAACAAGCGGCGCGACAATAATTGTGGAAAACTAATATCTTTTCGCAAAAGCAAAACATGTTTCATTAATCATAATTAACATGCTTACAAATTGCTGTCTGTCACCGGGCTGCAGGCAGCTAAAGGCATTGTCTGCTTTCGATGTTTCTGCTTCTCACAGGCATATATGTTTGGAATAACAATGCACAGCTGCTGAAAGTCACTGGATTTAAAGCAAACACATTTTTTTTTTTTTTGCTCTGTACATGGGAGTTTCTTGGCAAACAACATAACACGGAAAAAATAGGAGGGTAAACAAAAAACTGTACATTATATTTCACTTCCATGGAGATAGATTAGTCATTTACATCTACAGTGAGTATCTTTAGCAGCATCATTAAGAAAATGAGACATTATGGCACATATCTGAACAATGTGCCCCAAATATTCTGAAAAGCGGTGGTCACTTTTTTTTTTTTTTTTTGGTACCAAATGCATCAACAAGCTGGTTGTATTTTACCCCTGCTGAACCGTTGGCTGTCAACAGAGCTCCCATCAAAAGCAGCGGTACCATCCAGTGCCTAGAGCGTCTGGCTCTGTCCTCTTTTTCAGCCAGACCAGTCTCTGGCAGCTGCACGCATGCACACTGGCCGAGGTCAAAGCTGTCACTTCAGAGGGCACTGTCAAATCTCAGCCAACGCTGGATGATGTGGGAGTGCTCCCTACAATCACCCAGATGTTTCCAATCAGCTGGACTTCTCCGATCCTCCTCACCCACTTTCTGCACCCCAGTGCGTCACCGTCAACCGCTGGAAACATTTTATGAAAGTGAATGAGGGAATGTGATTAATTGAAAGCTCTGCTGACATTTCAAATAATCATTTGCATTTTTGTTTTTTCCCCCCCTCCAACTCGTCACCTTATCTGTTGGCATAGTTCCATTCTCTTGAAAAAAAGAACAACAATGACTTTTTGTGAGCAAGTTTTTTTTTTTTTTAGCAAACAAAAACTATGATAACATTTAATATGCTGACACAACTCTAGCTACGTTCTAGTCGCTTGATTCTGTTGATGCATGTTTGTGAGTGTATGAATGAATGAATGAATAAGTGGTCTTTATTGTCATTATACAGTGTACAATGAGATTGGAGAGCTTCTCCTATTGTCAGTGCAAGTAAAAAACAAAAAAACTAAATAAAGTGCAAAATTGCTCAGTTAAATATAAAGACAAAAAAGAATAAATACATAAAAAGAAATAAAAGATTGAAGAAATATTGCATGAGATGATGGACATATACATACAGATTATGAATATTTACATACGTGCATGTTGGATGGCTGCTGTATGGTGTTTTAGGGCCTCTTAACCTTTTTATATTGAACCCATATCATGTTCACAGTGTGAATCAGTGGCAGTAACTTTACCTTTCTTTTTTGCTAATTTCAGCATGACTGATAACTAATTAGCCCCGTTAACGTATCTATAACGCAGCACAGATTACGCACAAATATATAATAAAAACACAGCTTGCAGTTTTGGAGAGCTGATACCATAATAAACGTACTGAATTACCTTCACGTAAAACACTACCTGGAACATTTTTTTCTTTTTTCTTTTTACAGTTTAACACTCTCGCTGGAAAAATGTCTGTTGGCACGCTCTGCCCAGTGACCTTGTCTCCAAGTCAAACAGAAACAGCAACAGTACTAATCATTTATAATAGCACGATAAGGGGACTGAGAAAAGGTGGGATGTAAACCACTTAACATCAGTCTTCACAATGCGCACGAGCAGGCGAACATCAAAAATCCAGGCAAATGCTTTGTGTGGGAAAACATTTTATTGTTAGAGTGAGTGATGAGCAGAGCGATGAATGGAAGGAAAAGAAAAAATACATCTTACAACAACCTATGTGGCTCCAAAAATTGGATTTTTATTATCTTAACTTGTTGCTTTGTCTTCATGAGGAGCCCTGTGTTGTAACGCAGCTTTAACATTCCTACGGCTTATTTTCGAGCCCACGTTGTGTCCTTTTATAGTGAACAAAAATACCCACAGCCTAATTAAGACTGAGGAAATCTGTGGTGTTACACAGTAATAATCCAGCATAGGGGGAGAAAAAAAAACAAAGCTGATGTTTTGAGGGTGTCAGGGAACATAATGAAGCTGTTATAAGAGCACACAGTGAGCTACGTGTGATGTTCTTGATGGCACTTTGGAGATGACAGGGTACAAACATATTGCACAGCGTAGGTGGGGGGTCAATAAGGACGCAGCTGGAACTCTTCCCCCCACCCCCCCATGTGAGCTCGAACAGGTTAATTCAACCATGCAAGCATCAATATTGTACCCAAGAAAGTCAGCGATTCCATTTGATGGTCAGTGGCGCCGAAACCCAAAATAAATCTTCATAATTTTCTTTCTCACAACTGTAGGAGTTAGAACCCTGCAAAAAAAACCAACAACAACAAAACAAATGCATTAAACGTGACAGGCGGTGTTATTTAATTCTAGATACTTGTACCTCAAGGAGCGAAAATGAATCATCCTTGACTTCACAACGGCACAATGGTGATACACGGCGTGCCTCAACCATCCAATGCAAATTACCACAATTTAGAACGTTATATTCAGCGGGAGACCATTGCTAAATGGTCAGACAAGCTAGTCACAGATATTAAAATAAATTATGTCTAATTTGAATTTTAGTCACGCTACATTAACTAATAGAAAGTTATTAACATTTCAAAAGACAGGAAAAAAAAAAAAGCTTTTGCCTGCAAAATTAACAGTGGCTGGGCTGACCTGTAAGCCATGCAGTCTGATCACTGTAATGACAGTGTAATGGCATATTTACATTAAAATCTGGGCTGCTAATATGGGATTCAAAATGGGAGGCTCAGTCAAGGATTATTTAGTCTGGCCTGCTGGCCTCTCGCTGAATGTTTCTTTCTTAACTTCAATACAAAGCAGAAAGTTCTCATTTCATGACTATTTATGTGGTCGGTCTCTGTGGTTTGCCTTCCCTCTCACCACCCTAATGTTCTCTTTACTTCCAACCTTTTATCTTTCATCTCCACTCTCTTTTCCCTCCTTGGTCTTTAAAGGCAATTATCATTTCACTTCAGAAATGTCAAAATCCTGCACTTCACTTGTATCTTGAGGAGCCTTGTTGGGATGAATGGAATTCTTCACCGACAAAGATGAGTAGCCCTCTTCCCTCCATCCCTGAACCTTCTGATATTGCAGTCTTTGAAACAAGAGAATTTCTTTGCATTTTAAATATTCCTAATTCATTTCCCCCTACTTTGATATTCTCCAAGAAACTGCTGTGCTATTTCAAGATAGAGGATGTGAGCACAGAAGTGATAGGATCACAGTGGTGAAGAGGTTTTAGGTTTAAGGTTTAATTGGTGTGAAAGCAGTGATGGAATGAATTTCTTGTAATGTTGAATACATTTTGGCTTTGAATTGGCCGAGCTCTGTGCGGCTGCCTGGTTGAATGTGAACGGTCATAAATACAGTTTCTCTGTGGCTGCAGCTAATGATTAAACTGCTGCTTGTTTTCAGCGACTAATCAAACATTTAGACCAAAACGTGTCAGATTGTGAAAATGGAAAATGGTGGGAAAAAAAAATGCAGCTGACAAGTTGGAACAACCAAAATGATTCTACTTACAGTTAATATGTGCAAAATAACATGTGATAACATACAAGAGAAAAGCTGGAAGAGGCACATGTTTAGCATTTGGATTTGACTGTGATTGTCACAGTTAATTTACAAATGGTTGCTGATTAATTTTCTGTCTGCCAACTAATTGATTAATTGACTAACATGTTCAGCCTTAAATATCACTGGCTATTAAGACCAGATACGATGAATCTTTATTGATCCCCAGCAGGAGGAATTAAAAGGAGGGAGGTGCTGTGTTGGCCGAACACCGGCTGTGAAGCCACATTAAAGTACAAACAACAATTTCTGAAGACAAGAAGCTCAAATGAAACCCAGAGTCTCATGTAAACTTGGTGTAGCCTTATACATATACAGTCTCTTTGGACCCCAGCACACCTTTAATACATCCAGTGAACAATCAGCAGATGGAAGCATCAGTAATGTCGTGTTTTCATTTAGGGAATTAAAACTCACAGGATGTTTCATTCTATGCAGCATTTCAAAAGACAATTTCCTATAAAACCGGACTTGAACCACATGTACACGGCAAATAATCTGGAACTTACCAAGATTTAAAATCTTACTTTTAGACACGATAGATAATTTGGCTTGTTTTAGAAGTTATTTACTCATTTTTGATTTTACAGTGCAACCTTAAGATGAGCATTAAAAATGTTATTTCAAGATTTCTTATCAAGTAAAATGTACCTGTTGCATGGACAGATCATTTCACTAGTTTGAAGTCATTTTCTTCTCAAATTTAGAGTTTATATCTTACGTTTGGGCTACCCCTTTTTTGCAGTGTATTTGTAGAATTGAGGTACGTTTCTAACAAGAGCAGCTCAGATCCATACATTTAGATCACATGTTATCTCAATTAACACCAATCAAGAGGTGGACAGACTGATGTAACTCTGTGTAAAGCTTTATCTTCATCACTAAAACCGAGCAAAACAATCTAGTAGTAAACTAGTCGTATTTCAGATGTTATCACTTGAGAAAATTGCGCTTTGCAGCATTAGAACACTCAGAACGTACAATAAACCAAACGGTTCGGTATTTCTGTTACAGATCTTTCTGCTGTGAATGATTGCTTGAAATAACCACAGCAACAGCTTTGTGAAGTCACCTCAGCTGACATCCTCAGAGGATTCATGATCACGACTGTCTCTCACACTGAGCACAATGCAGCTTTATTTATCGGTGAGCTATAGTGAATACAATCATATCAGTCCGCTTTGTTCCACGCCAGGATTAAGCTGCTGCGAAACACTGCTGTTAAGTTTTGTCTCAACCATTTTAACTTTCCTTCCTTTCCTGTGTGATTGGCTAATTTGGTGTTTCTTTCTTTAATGGCACAGTTGCTTTAATCTGAAATTCTCTTCTTGTAGTGTTTTTAAATTACAAGTAGAACCATGAGCTGCTCTCTGCAAAACTTAGTGTCAAAAACACAAAGAAAATCATTATTTATAATTGAATTAAATCATATCTTGATAAAAATATGATTTTAATCTACTGTTCTCATTTAAACGTGTATAATCAAATAATAAACTGCATAAAGTATTAGGCGGCAGTTTCTCATGTAGAATTTCTTTACTGGTGAGTGAACATAAAATAAACGCTTGATGACTTTACATAGTTTTATTCTGTTAGTAATCTGTCATCAGGAGTGCTGGGTACATTTTTAAACATTCCTGTAAATAATTTGCATTTACAATTATTAATTACTTCATGCCGTGCTGTTTATGTGTCCGCTCGTAGTCTAACACACATCGCCGCGGCTCTGCTGTGCCAAGTCGTCTTAACTGTGTACACACCAAGTATAGACGCTTCAAAGGACTTTTAGTTTTTTAACAAACTCTTGAAGAGTCACCCATTAGGCGTTTGTTGTGTCTATACACAGCACTGCCTATTAATGCTAATGGGGGGTGTTAAAATAAAGTATTACTGTTCAGCCTTTCAAGGTGCTTTGACTGCGCCGTCCTCGCTTTACCTTGGTGCCATTTAGAAACAAATCTATTATTACCACATGGACTCTGCATGACTGTTGGCTGTGAATATTGGACTCTGACATCCTGCAGGTGGGAGGAGGTGATATGTATTTAAAAATGCAGAATGACATCTAATGTTTAGCGTTGCTGCTTGTTTCCCAGACCCGGGGTGGACCTGACCATCTGCTCCCCTGGTCAGATGGAGCTACGCTTTTGGCAGTGCTCAGAGCTATTCCATTGGCCTCCAT
Source organism: Stegastes partitus (assembly GCF_000690725.1). Taxonomy (NCBI): domain Eukaryota; kingdom Metazoa; phylum Chordata; class Actinopteri; family Pomacentridae; genus Stegastes; species Stegastes partitus. Next base: position 294,117 of record NW_007578288.1, read on the forward strand.
CTCAAAGGACACCCAGTATTATCAGATTTCTCTTCCCTAGAAAAACTGAGACAGTAGCACTATAAGAATAACAATATGCTTAGAGAAGGAAGGGGGTGGAGGATAAAATGGGTAGAATGGAGGGAGTGCGACAACAATAACAACAAGTTGTCTTGGTAGCAGCCAGATACTGTCACATTACGGATGGAATCACTTCAGAAACGTGGAGAATTAATATCCTAATGAAGCTTGGAGTGGCCATTAGGTGTGTGTAATGTGGCTCCAGGGGGCTGGGATAGATGTCCAGCAGCTTTAGGCCCTTATTTGTGCACAATCACCTCAGCGGTTGCTTTTATTAGGGTAACATTAGAGGAAAAGGGAGAATGCCACAGAAAGATAGCGTTTTATTACTCTGGCTCCCAGGGAGCCGTGCTCTACCTGTCACAGGCACACAAAGCATGCTGTTTTAGTTCATTTTACAGCTAAATATCTCGGTTACAAATGTTTCTGTCAATGGAACAACATTTGGGCTATTATCACCAAAGTGTTCCAGTGCTGCCTGGAGATGACTTATTTGGTGTAATGTTTCAAACTGTGTGAAAGGATTTCTGTGCAGACAGCTGTGAATATAAATTTCATTCACATTTTTCATTCACATTAATATACTCAATTTCGCTCCCTTTTTTTTTTTTCTTTCTTTCCCACTCCCCTCTCTCTCTCTCCTTCTTTTGACAGGCCAATTGCATGCCTCTGCGTTTTATCTCCTTACATTTTCGGGGAACGAATTGCTCTCCACCGTCACTGGGCTCTGGCCAAGAATTCATTTTTAGTGGGTCAAATGTTTCAGAATGTCATCTTTGACAGGAACCAACCAGCACGATGAACACAAGGAAAGACACGGCCTGCTGGATTTTTTTTTTTTTTGTGTGTGTGTGTGTTCGATCACTGCATACACTTAAAGCACGGCAGCCATGCAGTACACAAAGCACAGGCACAAATTGTCTACGCGGGAATCAATACTGAATTAAAACACTCCCCACTCATGAATAAAAAAAAATGAATAATGGTAAGGGGCTGTTAGAGCTGCAGGACTCTACAGTCAGCTAATGAAGGTTATGTTGCATGGCAGAATTCAGTAATTGCAACGCACAAGTGAGGTATTAGACAGGATGTAGCTAATGGAAAACAATCACATTTAACATGGCTCCTTGGTTCTAGCTGTTCAATAAGTGAGCAGCAGGCTGGCTCACAGCAAACAGGAGGCGGCGGGGAGGGGATGGTGGAGGGGGTGTGGGGGGTTCACCCAGCACAGGGTTTTAATGTGATCGGACTATAACAGACAATCTATTTACAGTGTGCTCTGGGGAGCTAATAAACAAATGTTGAGTAATTTCAGCCAGCAGTAATTACCCTTGCAGCTGACAAGGAGAGTGTGATACTCTCTCCTTCACCTCCGGCTCGGTCCAGGAGGTGTGGGCTCTTCGGAGCGGTCCTCCTCTGCTCATAGATGTGGCGGCTGGCCAGCAGTCAAACATACAGGATCATTTACAGTACACTGCTTCTCTTTGGGCACTGGGGTGTCTGACTTTACATGCCATTGTTCTGTTTTTGTTTGGGCAGAAACGTACATGAAAATTGATTTGCGGTGTATGTAGAGATTCACAATTTGTAAAGCAAAATCACAAGGTTGTGTTAAAATAGTTTCCATAAAATCCAATTAAACACCAACTCAAGGAGAATGCTCCCAGCTTGAGTGGTAATTAACATTTGTGCATGATTTCAGAGAGGCTCCTTGCTTCCTTTAGCCACATGCTAATGCACTCTAACCCCATTTATAAATCAGCGGCGGAAGAAAACAAATATTAAGTTTAGGAAGCAAACAAATTACTCTGCAGGTTAGATGGGCGCCAAGGCTAAAGGCATCTTTATCCAGAGAGCTCAGACTTGATCCTTCAGTTACGCTGAAATTGATTTTTATGCAAATATGTCTATCGATCGCTGCGCTTTTCTTTGATGGAACGGGATGGAGAAAACTGCATGTAATTAGATAGAGATAATCATTATGGTATAATCAATTAATGGAGCATGTTTACATCACTGTGGAAAAAAAATATCTGTTGTATCTGGCACTTGTGCTTTTTGTGGACAGATTACTTTTAGTATGTTGTGACACAAATTAAATATAGGATAATTTTCTGGTTGCACTGTTCTTGCAGCTTTTTTTTTTTGCTGATATTTTCTGCTGCGGATCCTATACAGTGCATTAGCCTGAGCCACCTCTGTCTTCCTGACCAGTATGGCACAAACAATGCCACATATCAGATCCCTGCATTCTCTCCAGAATAACAAGGAGGGAGTGGAGCAGTGACGTGAGGGGTCCAGTCTGAGGGGCTGACAGACGGATAGTGAGCCAGCCTGTCCCTTATCCTCAGACAGGCAGATGTCCCCTCTCCCTGCGTGGCCGGCTGCTGACCAGGGGAGAGCCAGGCGGCTGCTGAAATGAAGAAACTTGAGAGCTCCTCAGGGGGTGAGCTGGTCATTTGATGTCCAGCACAAGGGCAGGGTGTGATGCTGAATGAGCTGAGGGAGAGAGGCAGCCTCTGCAGTCTGTTACAAAGGCCCGGTCTGATAGGAAGGAGGGAAAAATACTGAGCACAGACACACCATTACTATATTTCATCCATTTTGTCAGAGAAAATGGTTATGGAGCACATGTAGAGATTTGGCGTGGGGCAAAGAATCTTTTCACTAAACCGGTTAAATTAAATCTAAAATTGCGCGTATGAATCAAAATTATCATTATTATATTATCAGACTTTGCAAAAACTTTAGCAGTTGTCAGCTTTGTTATATCCAAGAACTGTGCCTGATAACTCAGTGGACAAAGGGGGAGTGATACTGACACAATCTACAACTGAAGTCCCATTGAAATATGTGAAGTACAGTCACAGTGGAACCATGGCATCTCTCTTACCTGGCCCAGGTTCAGTCTTGCAGGCAGCAGAGAGTCCTTTGAAGGCTACAGAGAGGAGATGAGAGGAAGCCCTGCCTGCAGAGGGATCAACTATGCCGAAGTGCCAGCACCACAGTGCTGTAATTAATCGCCAGCAATGGCAGCCTCAGTCTTGCAGCCCCGCTCAACTTCTCCCTCACGACAAAACCTGCGGTCAGGAGATGTTAGGCAACATTAACTGCCTGTACCATTTCCATTTTCTGAGAGGTGGTGGTGGTGCGTGGGGGTGCGGGGGTGTCCCAGGGTGGGTCTGTAGATATAGGACTACTGTGGGGGCTCAGGCGAGGAGAGCGACGGTGCATAAGCCATGGCTATGTACCTTTCATCTTGGAGGAGATTTGGAGAGGTTTCAGACCACAGAGACTTCTTAATTCTCACTAATTCATTTGCGTTCCAGATTCACTGGGCCTGGGATAACCTGAGAATGATAATGAACTCGCAAGGGGAGTGCATGGTCCCTTGCCTTTGAATGTGCTCAGAATAGATTCAGATAATCTTTCCTTGCGAATCTTTCTGGAGGAGAAGAATCCTATTAGGAGTGATTGCTTGTCATGAGATGTTCTCCAAGTTTGGGAGGTTTAGCTTGTGGACACACGTAGCCGGCTGTCTGAGGACATAACCCTCACATGGGGGTTTCTTTTTAAAGCGCAGAAATGCAATATGGATGTAACCATGAGAAAATGTATCTGCGTATAGTTTTTCGATTTAAAACTCACACTTTATAATGAATATTTATTTGCAAGCTGCATGATCCTCAATCAATAAATTCTACCCACCAGCTTATATAAAAATCTGTTGGGTTTTTTTTTTTCCCTCCTTGGAAATCAAGTTTCACCCAAACAATACATTATCATTACAAATAAGGCGGCAAGCTATTTACATTTATGGATTAAAATGCCACATTTTAAACAACATGTTTAGGGGAAGAAATGTTTGCTGTTCAAAAACTGCTACCTTTTTTTTATTATTATTTTTTCCAACAGCATGCAGCAGCACTGAGCTATGACTACAGCTCCACATATATTTAATAGAAAAGACAGAAAACTTCCTTTACTAATGAAGCTCATTCTTCCAAACACACTCTTGACATTCACGAGCAAACAGTGTTTGTCCTCTGCTGTCAGATCATGACTGAAATTTGGATTGAAAGAATTTTCCATATGCTTCTTTAGAGCAGGCTGACAATGAATAGAGAGATTTTCAAGAGATTTATAGGTCTGCGGAGTTCTAAGGGATAGATTGCAAACTCTTGTGGAGAAAAAAAAGAAGGGAGGGAAAGCTGCCTTACTTCAGGGCTGGTCTCATCTTTGGTCAAACAGAAGTGAGCTTAATTTGTGGGTCTGCCTGGGGAATTTCAAAGGAAAAAAGCTTTGAGTGACGCCAAGCTTGAGCTCCCTGATGTTAGTGAGATGAATGAAAGCAGGGTCTATAGGCTACAGACCTTCTCACACTCTCACATTAACAAAGGTCTTTTAAGTTCTCATCAGGATAATTGTATAGGATGCAATAAAATGAAAGACAGTGTTTTAGAGGAGGCCGGCAGCCCTTTTCAGTCTGATTAAGATATGTTCAAATACACACACACACACACACACACACACACACACACACACATCACAAGAGTAGTGCAACCAAAGCAACAGCACACAACATTAGATTAGTGGCGTGGTTATAGACACATGACAACTAACTATCATAGAATATAACAGAATGACAATTTGCTTTATTAATTCTAAGCAGCATGTAAACATTTAACAAATTATTTAAGACATATTATAATGCACTTGAAAGCATTTATGTGGATTTAAAGTGTTACACTGTGCACATCAGTTTTTCACTGCATCTGAATCTGTGTATATTGGTAATTATTGTGTTTTTATTTACCAAACTACACTAAAGGGTTTCCCCTGATGGAGCTGTAGCTGTTGCAAATGTTATTTATATATACTGTCACAACCCAGAAAATAGGTTGTGGCAAAACAGGGGAGACGACACAAGTATTGCCAGATTTAACATAAGCTTTTATTAATTAGTCAAACCAATGCTGTCAAAGTGAGGTGTGTATGTCAGTGATGTACGAACAATTACATTATGTAGTTTTATATCATCAAGTGTGTTATGAACGTCTATTACATGTTTATGAGCTGCTTATAGATGCTAAAAACAAGGATTTAAATACAAGTGCTGCCCCCCAAACACCGTCTACTTCTTTACTTTTGGTTGAGAAATTATCTAAAATATTTCAGCTATTTGGTATTTACTCAGAGCTAAAGCCATAATTCTAGTGAACAAAATAAAAAAAAAAGACACTCATTTCTCGAGCTGGTTCCTGCTGCAGAAAATACAAGAATTCCTTCTCAGCCTCTTGGTGTTTTTCAAACAGAAGACTTACTGTGCTGTTGTATGGAACTGGCTGGCCTTGATAGAATGACCTAACATTTTGACAGGACAAAATATAAAGCTGCTCTTTATTCTGCGGACAATTCACCAGATGCAAGCATGGGAATGGCTTTAATCAATATAAATGTGGGTGTACTGTATGATTTATTCCAGGCTTTGCTTTATGTACAAAGAAATCTCGGACATTGTAAACAGTGCGAGCAATAATGGGATCCCACTCAATCCCCCCCCTACTGAAAGCTTGTGTTGTGGTGGTTTGTAGCTGTGAAGTATTTACAAGTGGCTATCTGATCAGCCTCGCAGGCTTGCCAACGAGACAGATGATTAGGTATGGCAAACGAGCCTCATCACCAGCGAAAATTGATGACTCAATGCCGGATGACAGACAACTCTATTTGTATCAAGATAAGGCCCTGACAGTCGTGTACCAATCAAAATTGAGTTATTATTGAGCATAAAGAAAGGCATTTGTAATATCATTAAATCCAGATATGCCTCTCTTCACATCTGGCAGGCAGCCATGCGTGTGAAGAAGGGAAGGGAGGGTGGGCTAAGGGACAGAAAGAGAGAAGCAAAGCAAGGAGAAAAAAAAAGAAAGAAGAAAAAACACTCGGGGCAATCATTCCTGGCAGTGTGCTGGCAGCTGCAGTGTTTTTTGTAATTTCAATATGTTTCTCTGCACCTCAAGCTTGGGTGCAATAACAGCTTACAGATTGCTTATGTCATCAAATTTTGACAAACTTCTCAATTGCTTTTGACCTTCATCTTTAGCCATCTGCTATTTCTCCTTTCTCCTTATCTCCCCACCCTCTCAGTATATATATATATTTACCTGACAGTAATTGTATACCTTAAATGGAAAAAAGGCTTGAAAGCAGATTATTTATTTTTCTTCAGAAAACTGAATCCAACCATTATTTATATAAAACTTGGAACCGATGATGCGTCGGCCTCTCTGGGCAGTGGACAGAAGTTATGAACACA
>NW_007578288.1:301153-334645 GCF_000690725.1 Stegastes partitus
GTTGTATGACAATAAACTTGATTTGATTTGTTGGTAGTGTGCAATCAGTTTTTAGAAATAATCAGAAAGTTGTAATTGTGAAGTTTTGGCCCCAAAATCCCCCAAAAAGAGCTGAAAGACCACAAAAAAGTCCACTAGAGCTGAGTGCAGTTTCCAAATCAGGTGAAAATTCATCATTTATTCATCGCTAAGCGTACTCCTCTCGCGTGCCGTCAACCACCAGATCTTTGTTAACATCAAAAATATTGATTACGGCCGCTGTAACGTGGTTACATCCTCATCAGATCCAGTCACTCCTCAGCATCTCTCTCGCTGCTGCATTACATTAGTCGCGTACAGTCCTCTCGGTCCAGTCAGTCGTGTTATTCTGCTGTCAGAAACCCTCACTCGCGTGGATCAAAAGCACAATAGAGGCCTCTTAAACTGTAAACTGACAATGTGGCATTAAGAAGTATCTTGTTCTGTGAGCCGGTGATCAGAGTAAACAACACATTACGTATAATATAGTCAATCCGCAGTTTGACATTTCCCTCTGATTTTCATATCTTTGTCTGAAATGACAGTCCGTGTAACATGTGGAGGCTTTAAAAATGCCATGGCTGATATGAAATCAATTTGCATTTCCCCAGTGCCTGGATAACATGGCCCTGTCAGAGGACCCTGCAGATCTGCTGGAGATAATGACGTTATAGAGGGTGGCTTGCACAGTGGAAAGGATGAAATTGAAAGAGTGACGTTCTGTGTTTCCCATGATTGCCTTGACAGGGGGGGAAGTGTGGCTATTGGACATGTACTCTTCTGTCTTTGCTCCCCATTAGGTTCGCTTGTTCCCAGTCAGGGGTTAAGACAGACTAAAGAGATCCACCAATCTGAATAGTCGGAGCCCACCTTGTAGCAGCCATGGCATTTCCACAATATCAACTTTTATGTAAAGAAATGTGGAAACTCTTATTAATCTGATTAATTATATCATATTGATTGTTGTAGTTTTGAACTATTTGGTGACCTGTAGTGCAAAATAGCATCAAAGTTTGTAATTAAAAAGGGATTTCACATCACTAGTTGAGAGATTTTTTTTATGCCACTTTGGCTGTTATATCCCAACTTGCAAATATGAATTAATTACACATTTATTATCGTTATAAAATACCTAAAAAGAAAAGTATTTGAGGTCCGTTTAAATATACTGTTTAACAGATAAAAGACAGAATAAAATAAAAAAATCACTGTAATCCGCCTCACTAACTTGGTATTCCAGGTGTCTTGTATGAAACCATCATTTATTGTAAGGGAATTATCACACAGCGTTATCGTGCCTTCATGAAGCAGTATTACAGTAACCAGGATTGCTTATAAATACAGGAAGTGGATGCTTGATGACGCCGACCCGGAGACATTTAAACTCGATCACACCCGTGCAGGAGATCTGCTTGTTATCGGTGTGAGATAGAGGCTCGTCTCTCTCTCAGCAGTTATATGTGCTGCTATGAACTGTAGGTGATTCCAGCAGAGTTTTTTTTTTTTTTCCTCACTCTGCCTATTTCAGGCCGCTGAATCTGAAAATCGCTGACCTCTACACCCGCGTCTTGCTCCCTCTGTGGCGGCTGAAGTCGAAAACACCGCGAATGTTTCGGCTGCTGTCTAATAATTTGTGGAAAAAGTAATGAATTAACTGTAGAGCTAATCAAAGGCTTCAGATTTGTCTCGGTTGTACCGTTAGGCCTTACCAACAGTGTCATAGCTATTTGAAATCGTGGGGGTAAAAAAGTTAGATTAATAAGAAATAACGGGTTTATTTTACACAAGAAAAGGTATTTTCAGCTCGCAATTCAGTTGAAGAATGACACTCAAGTTGAAAACAATTTGAGCTGCTTTCTCCTCTCAGCTGGGATAAAAATACTTCACACTCAGGTATTTTTAAGGTTTTGCAGGTGAAAAATGTGTACATGATGGATAACAAAGCACTTAAAAGCTCATTTTCTTACCGTGTAAAGTTCCAGAGAAGTAAAATAGTTTATCTTGATAATTAGAACCAACAGCTTTAAAAGCAAACAATTAATACGTTTAACAAAATGTTCAATAAATCGAGCACGAGACAAATGATATTCATGGATCTGCTTTTTTCTCCTATTTCCATACACCTCATTATTTTTTCAAATCAAGATAGAATTGCTTTTAATGCCTGGGGATTAAAAAGGTCACACCGTAAGTATCTCAGAGCGTACGCTGGGTTTCACGTCGCAGAGGGAGCAGTGAAGTACAAAATGTGCCGTTCTTCATTTTATCACAATAAATAAAAACAGTCGGCGACGTATGCGCAAAGTGGCCCGCAGGGTCCGACGTCTACCTACTGTATTTGAAGATGAACCGCAGTACGCTGGGATGTCCCGCCTATACCGTCTGCAACCGTGAAGGAGACAGACTGATAATGAGACATCCTGCCTCTAATCAACCCGATAAAACTCTGCAGAGGAGCAGAAATGTGTCGGCCACACCAATAACAGTTTTCAATTAATAAAAACATAATTTTGTCCGGTCCCCTAGGATGGGGATAACTTGAGGGCCTTCCCCCACATAGTGTGAACAAACCTTTGTGCTGTGTAGCTGTGAGAGAGAGAGACACACACACACTCAGCCTCTCAATTGTACTCACACACACACACACACACACACACACACAAGGCAAGAATTTATACTTGTCTGTATGGTTTGTTAGCACTCAAGAGATAAAACTTTACATGTTGCTCCCAATTAGCACAGCAGTGACCGTGCACTGTCTCCTGTGCTCAGCTTCCCTTCTGAAGAGGGTCTATTTATGTGAAGGCTCACGAGAATGTGAGAATTGAGGCGAGAGAGAGGAGATATGGACTGTGTGAGATAGTGTGTGTGTGTGTGTGTGTGTGTGTGTGTTATGAGGGAAAAAGGGTGAGAGAGAGAGAGAGAGAGAGAGCGAGCGAGGGAGTGAAAGAACGAGATAGAGAGAAAGGGAGAATTGAAATGGCTTAAGCATTCATTTTGAGTGGAGAGACAGGTCCTATTAGCATTTAACAGCATTTGTGCAACTTGGTGCCGAGGTTATGATGCAAATGAGGAGGAATTAAAACTGGCCAGAGGTTTGTCATTGATGGATTGCAGTCTGGCAGTGCTCACACTTCCTAGTGTCCATCAGAAGCGATTACTGTGTAATTAAACCTTATTTCTGGACTCTCTAGTGCATAATTACTTTGTGAATGTAACCATCATCTAAAAGCTACAAAAATGCTTTACCATTTAGTCTAGCAGTCAGTTCCACGGGCTTGTGTCAGATATAGCCATCAGACGGAGCAAAAGAACTGTCACTTTTAATAAGAGGCAAAAAATTAAATGAAACAGTATGCTTATTACAGAAAAATTAGGCTTTCAAGAGTTCTTTCTGTTATTTGCATAATTTATCCCCCACCACCACCCCCCCCCCCCCCCACCCCCACGTACACACACTGCAAGCTTTAGGCAATTTCCCTCACATTTAAATAGATTGCACATTTAAGGCTACTTAAGGAAAATTATCACTTTGCATATTTTAATTGTTATGAAGGAAGTGATTTGAGAGAGGTCTGTGGCTCATCCTCTTGAGCCATGCGGTTGCGGGAGCTGTCTGATTCGGCTGCTCGGCGCTGCAGCTCCACAGATAACCTCCGAGTTCACACACATCCACTCCAGTTTCATCAGAATGCAAATGAAGCACAGAACACTGGGACAAGTGGATCTTTGATATTTACAAAATAGCCACTAATAACTTGAGTGTAATTTGTTTGACTCAACTTTATTTTTTCTCTTATCAGTCCTGATTTTTTTTTTCTTCTCTTTCCCCTTCTGGTCAAATGGCTCTTATTTAAATATTCAGCAGGAGAAAGAAACAAAAGGCACGTCTCCTTCTATCTATCTATCTATCTATCTATCTATCTATCTATCTATCTATCTATCTATCTATCTATCTATCTATCTATCTATCTATCTATCTAAAACACATTCGGTTTCCCTCCTGTGTAAATTGTCTGGACACTTACCTTCTGGAACAGTCCACGTTTAGTTTGCTGGATTAGTTCAAGGTTCGCAAATCAGCCACACACAAAAAAACATGGGAGACTTTTTAGCGATGGATTTCTTACACTATTTTTTTTTTCTTCCAAAATGAATATAATAACATAAAGGAGTGAAATGCAAGTGTGTTTTTTGTACATTCAGATCTAAGACGCCTTGAATTGTTTTGATTGAATTACCCCAGTTTTCCAGTGGACATATTTTTTTATTTTTTTAAAGCAGTGAGCTTCAGCATAATACGGATGCTGAATAAGGTTTGAGAACAATTCCGTCCTCCAAGGACAGTCCTCCACTGCAGTGTTTTAAGTGTTAGTATTCTTGCCTTGACAAGCTTATCAGTCGGCATGACAGAAAGCATTCAGACGCTGACGAGCACTGATAATACGAAATTACCTTTTTCACACCCTTTCATTTTGAAAATTAGTTAATTTTACTCATCTAAATGGAGCTCAAGTCTTTATTTAGAACAGCTGTAGGGGAATGAAAACATACTTTATTTACAGTCTTTCTAAATAACTGGTACAAAGTTTGTCTTTCTGTGACACCTCCTCTCATGCCAAGAATCATAATTGAAATATGATTTTAGTTTAAACTCCACCTCCAGATGATATTGACAGGCTCACAAGATAAAAAAGGAGTTTGTGGAGTTTGCTCTCTCTAGCCTCATTTGTGTTAATTGCACAGAAACTTCCCACACATGCACCACCTACAACTCACTAATACCATGAAAGAGGAATTTTAAGCATCGCTGTTCATTTTCTATTAAAAGAACGGTATGGATTTGTAAACTGTTACGGATCACGAGATGTTTTATTGACGCGAGGAGGGAGATAAAAAAGTAAATTTAGCCGCCGCAAGGTGATTTACTTCAACCATATCTGCGTTTGACACAAGCGAAATAAAAATACGCGACACAAGTTGTAATTGAGTCAACATTTTCTGACAGGAGAAATCGCTTGAAATGGAAACAGCGCGATCTATCACACCGTAATCACGTAAGGGAAGGTACAAAATGCATCCAGAGTTCAGGAAAAAAAAAAGAAAAAACACCTTTATTCAGTATTTCAATAACCTTTATGTACCTTGAAATTAAAATACATTTAAATCGACTGTACTGTCAGTATGGCAATACATACACACATATAAACATGTATGTGGTGCATTTTCGTATGTATGCTGTATATCATTAGCAAATGTACAATACGTACAGCTATGTGCAAGTTTATTCTCTGTACATGTATATGAAAAGTAAAAATTCAAAATTTTCATATCTTAATGTTATCCCTTCATATTTGCATGTAGAATTGCCAGTGCACATACATACACATTAACATGCGCACTACGACAAATTAAAGCAATTTGTTTAGGTTGTTTTTTTTGTGTTTGTTTTTTTTTTTTTTTTTACGAAAAAGAATTTGCATTGAAAAACTTGCAGAAGACAAATGTTCACAAAAGTTGGATGAAAACGTGGTACTGTAAATGAACCGTATGTGCAGGTTAACTTCCTCTTTATCCCTCAAGGTGCCGTATTTATTTTTTTTTGTTCGGTGACTTGTACTCGACAGTGTAAAGACAGTCTTTTTGAGGTAGACTGCTCAGATTCAAGGGCAAGCTTTTATTTTATTCCTCTTGTTTTTTTTTTGTCGTTTTAAGTTTTTATCCACAAATGCATGACATTCAAAATGACAGGACGCGAGTACTACATGTACAATATGTAGCAATGAGGTAGAAATGGTTATAAAGAATGCCGGACTATAAAAAAAAACTAGGATGGAATCAACATTTTTTTTTTTTTTTTTTTTTTTAAGCAACAAAACCGTAATTACAGAAATACTGAAAGGAATTTGAGAAAAAAAAAAAGTGTTTCAAGTGACTGAGTCGGTTTTACTGTGAGACTCGATGTGCTTATCAAAGGTTCTGCTTAAGTGTTGTTTGTGGCTGCGGGCCCTTTCTTCACCTTCAATAATGAACGACTATTAGTAATGATAACATCTACAGCAAGTGGAATATACACCCTATCTGGATATATGTGGAGCTGTTTATTTCTTATCAGATCTTGCCTCTTTTTTTTGTTTTTTATTAACCGTCTATCTGTCATGACGGTTGAAATCAAACTAATCTAACTTGTCGTGTGCCTTCTGTCACATTGTGCTCTATTGCACTGTTTAGAAAATAATTCAAACGAGGATCTTTTTTGTTGTCTAAGAGATTACAAGCACTACTTAATGTGAGTGGAACGTTTCCCCCCTTTTAACACAAATCTCTGCTGTTGGTGAACAGTCCACCTCTTAAACTGGTGAAATCTGTGCTTGTCGATGGCACTCAGGGCTTCTTAGCGCCCTCTCGTCAAAAGCTGATGTGTTCACTCATATTCAACAAAAAAAAAAAAAACACCGATGAGTGACATTCTCCACCTTAGATCTGTGTTGCATTTCTTATTTTTTAGGACAAACAAATTAAATTATTTCTATTTCAACTCCAGGCAGAGGTGACAGACCGTTCATTAACTCTGACAAGGTACAACTGAAGTCTCATGACACATCTCGTAAATAGCGGACATGGTGTGATACAATGACTTAACAATGCCCATCCAGAGTCCAAATATTCAGTAAGTACAGCTTACATGGTGGCATTAAGGGCACTGAAACACACAACTTGTTCAAAAGCATTATTCAACAGAAAGATGTTTGACTTTGGCTTCAGGAAAAAAAAAAAAAACACATCAAAGTGCAATAAATACTGACACAATATTTAAGGGGAGTGATGTTTGTTTTTAAAGGAGGCTTTCTGCTCATTTTCAACACTTTTCCACTTAAAGCAGCTTTTTTCCAACTTCATGACAAAGTGTTTTCCCTCAATTCTGTCCTAAAAGTGTGTGACTACAACCTCTACATGGACAGTTTTCATTCACTGTAAACAATTGTTTGTCATCAGCGAGTCTGACTGTTACACAAAAAAAAGTTTGGTTATCCTGCGTTTGAACGGCACAAATGTACACAATGGATCAGTTTTTGTGGTAAAGATTTGGAGTTTAAAAAAAAAAAAAGACCCAGCTGTGAAAAGTAAATTAAACTCAAAGGAATCGTCTCTGTGTGATCTGAAAAGCAACAAACACAAATGACTTGATGCTGTTTCTATCAAGGAGTTACTGTTCCACCAATTACTAAAACTCGTCTGAGTTTATTAATGATGCTGCCACTCATCTTGTGACTTGATGGTGAGGCAGTGCAGTGGCTCTGCTGTTGTTGTGGATGCTCTGTAAGCATCCTGATATGAATCTGGAAGAGTTCATGATACCAAACCAGGTGGCAGTGGTTTATATAGTTTGTAATAATAATAATAATAAAGAAGAAGAACAGGTAAAACATGTGCAACAGGCAACAAATATAAAGGGACCTACTTGAAAAAAAAAAAAAGAAAGAACGATTCAGGTCCTTCTGTGCCTCTGCAGTTTCATCCACCTACAGTGCTATCTACTTCAGTGGCGTTTTTCAATGTGCAAGTGCTTGGCTTTCCTTATACTGCTCTGAGGACATAATACATTCAATACTTGCCAATTCAGCTGTCAGACCTGCTCTTTTGTTGTTGGAAACGTTGCATGGAAATGTACTGATTAATGGCAGCAAATAGCGATAAATAACACAGCAACAGTTTGAATGTGAAAACACAGAGTAAAAAATAACAGGAGCATTTTTTTTTCTTTTTGTGTGTGTGTGTGTGTGTGTACAGACGGAGTGAGACGAGCTTCATGTTCTTAAAAAGGAATGCCACTCAATTCACGAATGTTACAGTTACTGCCCGAGAAGGTCAAACTAATTCTTTTTTTGTAAACTTCGTATTAACATAATGGAATTATATTTTTAAGAATGAAAAGCGCTGTGAGTGCTGGTCACATTTAGAGTTTACTGTTTGACATTGCAGAGGGTCTAACAAGGTACGGCGACAAGATCCACGAGATGTGCTCATACAGACCAAATTGTCCTAAGGCAAAGGTATCATGTATCCCAAACCTGATATTCAGTGGTATTCCCCTTTAAGTGCATTACGTGGTGAGAAACAGGGTTCTTGGTAGTTTATCAAAATGTAAAGCTAATAGATTTTTGCACACAACAAAATAAGCGTTTGGTGTTCTCTCAAAGGGCTTTTCCTCATCAAACAAGCAGAATAGGCGCTGACATTTTTGCTGTCTTTGTGAATTTGTCTTTCAGAGATAACAAACAAACTGAGGTAGAAAGGAACTTAGGCTATACATAATCCTTAGGTTTCATTAATGATAAAACAGCAGCAGGATGGAACAAAACAGCTCGGGGCGGTTGTCTTCCTCAACCCCGAGATGTTTGTCTGCACCTTTTTTTTTTCGAATTTCTCTCAGCTCTGCATCACCACAAGCTGAACAGCTGTGTCTGCAAACAGGGAACTAAACAACAGGATCATTGTATTGGATGTAAATGAAGGTTTTCTGTGTGATAGCCAATAAGAGGAGGGGAGGGGGAAAGAAAAAGTGTTCCTCAAGGCTACAATTCAAGATACATAATGCTTCTATTCTTTTCAAAAGGCAAATCTCCCATCATAATACAAGTTTCCAACTAATTCAAAGGTAAAGAATCCCAAACAAATTATTATTACCAGAATCACTCTCATACATTCGTCGTAGGAACCTTTCATTTTGAGCTTTTTGAGGTATTCTATAGCCTTTCGTGTTTTGATGATGCAATTTCAAATGCAAGCCAAATGCTTGTGTGGTGTGTAGTGCTTCGATACAAGCTTATGAGGTACTATACATATCATCACTTTCCTGAGTTTTCAAATAGAGAACATCAAAAGAAAAGAAAAAAAAACAACAGGTTGAATTTTACACTGTGAATTACTACTGTAACAACATCTGTAACAGGAATTACATCGCAATTTATTGTTTCAATTGAAGTCACCTTGTAAAATAATTCTAAATTTTCTTGCCTTTTCATTGTCGTGTCGTCTACAGAGGAGTACATCAACCAAATTTAAGTTTGCTAGAATGTTAATTAAATGATTTCCACCTACATTTAAAAAAAAAAAACAACATGTGTAAGGTAATGAAGCCCAACTAAAATGATGCCGATAAATTTAATTAAGCTCAAATTAACCACAACTGTTCACAGAGAGCACAAAACAGACACAGCTGAAGAACACTGCTCCAATGAAAAAGAGAAAGCAAGTTTTTTTTGTTTTTTTTCTCACATTGTAAAGCTTTTTTTTGTTTTAATATATATATTAGCACATGTCACCAATGAAGATTGTGAGGCAAAATAAAAAATAAAAAGAGAGAACCCTACAAGAAAAAAAAATTCAACAGCACCACCTCAGGCACTTGATAGCAACTAAATCTCAAGATCAGCAGAATACTATATATATATATGTGTGGGTGTGTGTATATGTACACACACACACACCCACACACACATATATATGTACATGTATATATGTATGTATATACAAAAACTGGGGGGCATCTACTCCAAGTTTTCTCGAGCACATGGCTACAGCCGTATAAAGCATTTAATTGATTTTAACCAATGTGTGAAGTCCAGACTGTTGTCGTCTCTCTGAAGCCTGTAATGACAATCCCTTTGCTCTGTATAATATGTTCACCACTGTTTGCTTTTTTTTTTTTCTTCTCCTTGTTCACTGAAGGCCAAACACTTATTTGTATTCAACGGCTGTGTTTAAAGAAATTGCGTTTGATGGGTTTCTTTCATTGACTACAACCAAACATTTTATTCCACTCAGTGTACATGTCAAGTTCTTTTTGTGATATGCTGGGCTGGAATTTGCAAAACACATTGTCAAAGTCTTGGTAGGAAACCGGTCTCATCTGACTGGGGTGGATGCTTGACAGGTCGGTCCCAGGCATGCCGTGGAGAGGACCTACCACGGCCTCCTGACACAGCTGGGCCACGTCTAGTCCCGAAAAGCCCTCTGTCCTCTGAACCAGCAGCGACATCTCTTTGTCACTAAGACAGTAGTTGTGCTGTGAGAGCAGCTGACTGATTATCTGATGTCGTGCTGTCCCATCAGGCAAGGGGATGAGCAATCGCTTGGCAAAGTACCTCCGTAGGGACTCTGGGATCTCTTCAGGCTTGCTGGTGGAGCAGACCACGAGAACATGGTCCTCAGCAGAGGTCAGAATACTGTCGAGCTGGATGAGGAGCTCAGTCTTGAGGTGATTTACTGGACTCTCCTCGCTGAGCTGGGCTGACAGCAGCAGGTCGACCTCGCTGATGAACACTACCGCTGGTTGGCGACACCGGGCCACGAGGAAAGACGCCTGGATGATCTTGTCCCCTTCTCCCAGCCACTTGGTCACCAGCGCCGAACTGCTCAGGCGCAGAAAGGCAGCCCCCAGTTGGCTGGCCATGCACCGAGCCAGCAGCGTTCTACCAGTTCCCTGAGGTCCAAACAAAAGGAGGGTCCGAGGTAATGTGGCAAGCCCACTAAACATATCGGGCCTTAAAATGGGCCATAGAATCTCCTCTTTGATGGCTGCTTTGGCCATATCCAAGCCTGCAATGTCACTCCAGTCCACCGGAGAGCCCTGCTGAAGGATTTCCGTGGTCACCATCTCCACCAGGTTGGAATCACTGTTCTTCAGTTGTTCCTCTGCAGCATGGATGGACGAGGTAGCCGTACCTATGTCAGGCCCTGTTAGGGAGTGAGAGAGGTGCTGTCTGTGCTCTTCAGTTTGCTCGCTCATGATGGGAGATCCAAACTTGCCGTAGGGCTCACCAGTTCTGAGATCACCCGCAGAGCTTTTGGTTGATCCGTAGGATGGAGGAGTTAGTGCTCTGCCGGAGTGTAAGTTAAATTTTCTTTGCTGATCAGAAGATATTTGTTTGGTTGGCTTAAAAGCTAAAGAGGACGTTTCAGCATTTCTTTCGAAGCCATTGCCCCTGCTAGAGTCTGAGATGCTGCTGTCTGCTATTCTGTACATCGGGCTCTGCGAAGAGCGCTGCTGGGTGTAGTTGAAACTACCGTAGCTTGAGTCCATATCTCCATGTCCGCTCATGTAGAAAGCTTTTCGTTTTAATGAGTTAGATGTGCTGCCATTCAAAGGTGTTGGTGCAATTGGTGTGTGATTGTGGGACTGGTAGGTGTAGCCGGGCAGTGTGGAGGGAGGGATTGGTGTCGGCGCTGCAATACCGGACGGCAGATAAGCAGAAGGAGGGGGCGCTCCCCCTGGGCTATAACCGGGGCCAACAGCAGTCTGTGAAGCATACCCTGTTGGTGGATAATTGTAGTTGGGAAGGTTTGGAGACCCGGCGTTGTAGCTCGGCACTAAAGTAGGAGGAGGAGGTGGGGGTGGTGGTTGTAATAGGCCGGCGCTGTGCAAAGGAGAAGGATGTGGGGAGGGGAGGGCCGGGGTACTCTGGCCGCTGTAGCTAGAATGCAGGTAGGAGCCGTTGTAGCTGGCAGTATATTCCTGAGAGGGGAGGCCCGAGTGGAGAGTAGTGGCCGTGTGACTCCCACAGTTACTGCTGGAATAGCTAGGCTCAGACAAGCTGCTGGCCACCCCCGGGGAGCTGCCTATGCTAGCCGACACATCTGTAGGGGGTAGGGCAGCTGTCATTCCAGCTTTGCTCACAGATATAACATCTGGAGCACAGTTCATTGGGTAAATCCCCTCCTGCCAGGACTCATTCTCTGACTTTCGTCCATTCATGAGTCCGGTGGTGCTATCAGAGTAGGAGCACAGCAGGGCTCTTTCATTTGGGCCTTCTAGGATCCCAGAGTACTTCTCTGCATATTTCTTAAGCAGATTGGAGGCAGTCAGTGCAGAGATGTCGTCGTTTGCCCACGCATACTGGTATGTTCGCTGTAAGTGCCCCCGGTAGGCCTCTACTTTGTGAGCTGGCGAGCGGGTAGTGGATGAGATGTCAAAGTGTTGTTCTGCCCATTGTGTGTGCTCTGGGGTCCACTGCATCTTTAGACCTAAATATTCCACATAAGGGAGAAACATGTCAAAGTCAGCATATTATATTAAATATATTCAACAAAAATCAAACACACAGAAAAATGTTTTTCTAATTGTAATGAGGAGGATGAAAAATTACAAAGAAAAAAAAGCAAAAGCATTACCGGCATTACTAAGGAGGGGATAAGGAGTTTTCTACAGTGTCTTTCAGGGAAATGTCTTAATATAACTTGCGTCATAATCTCCAAATGTCTCTCATATGACAGACAGCACTAACTGAATCCACATCATGGTCAGTAAAAGGATATGAGACCCAACACCTGGTTACCGTGGTATAATCCACCCAACACAGAACAGAATGACACAGACATTGCAGGTCAGTCTATAATCCAACTCTCATCTGAGGCATTCTGAGACAGTTTCAAATCTGCTTGGAGGAGAGCAGCAAAGCAATCTTCCTTGGCAGCGCTCTGTTGCTTTCATCACACAAACCCCTCAGCTCAGCATGAATTACATCCACATCGAGTCTGCCTACTGCTTCCTCGTCGACACAGTGAGGAAGGGGGGGAAAAAAAAAAAAGGAAAAAAAAAAACATGCTTCACTTGTCTTTTTCTCTGCAGCCTCTCTCAGCCTCTCTATACGGCCTTAAGGGTTTGAATGACAGAAATAATCAAGTTAAATCCGTAAGTCAATCTTCAAATAAAAGTTTTTTTTTTTTTTTTTACTCATGCTGTCATCTTTTTACTCTGGGATTATCAGAGGATGTACTATACACCCCCAAAGAATGTAGACTATTAGAGATTACAGCTCAAAAACAATCTGAGATAGTGTACCGAGTCGCACACATCTTGCATCAACACTAATCTGACCAAAAGCTACAAGAAGATATGAGAGGAAGATGAATTTAAGCGAAACTTTTCCTGCCTATTAGAACGCCTGTCTTTGTTAGTAGGCGCCGCGCTGCCGTCTTTTATACTTCAGTAGGTTAAGTCCATATCACAGGATTTAAGCAACAAACAGCTACTGTCCAGAGGCAGATTACAAATGCAGTGTTTGTCTGTGGATTCCCTTCTGACTCCCTCCCAGCCATTTGCCCACCCGCCACACTAGACACCAGCAGCTAATTAGCAGGATGATGCTGCACTAATTGTGTTAATTTACAAGGTTTTAGTCAAAGAGATCCATGCTATGGCTCACATGGTTGTCAACCACCCAAGCTAATGATTAAGAAAAAAAAAAAAAAGGGAAGAAAAAAGCCCGAGGCACAAAAAAAAAAAAGCCTGGGCAGAAAAATATGGTAACCATACTGTGGTTGAGCAGAAATGTTAATAAACGTACAAGAAAAACAAATCCTATTATCGTGGGTAGCAATGACAAAATAAAAGAATGACATTACAAAAGCAGCAAAAAATATCTTTCATACATTACAAATTAAAATCCTATTTATTTAAATGCAGTTAACTAAAGATAATGTGCACTTGTGAGAATACTAAAAGCAGCCACTGATCACCTTACTGTATTATTCTTGGCCAGCTGTTAGGAATATAATACGTGGGTGCAATGCAAAAGTTTTTAGGAGGAAAATTATTTTCCCAGTGCACCCTGACACACCTGTTTTTTTTCCCCTCTCTCTTGCTAATACCACAATAAAATACCTGTTTTACAAAACTGTCCAATAAAATAATATATTTCTTTCCCCCCCCTCCACATTATCGCTGAAGAAAATGTTCCAACAATCAAAACAGTATTTGTGAAATAGTGACTAGCACTTCACTGTCTGCCAAAAAATCTGAACCACCACTGACACCGCAGTGGCAAGTATCAGGATAATAGTTTTTGTACAAAAAATCATTCAGTGGAGTTCCTTAACACTCAAGGCACATTTTGTCAATAACAAAATTGCACACAGCTTATTGAGTGAGATTCTTCTATTACTGATAATCCCCTCTGAACAACGTGCCACTTTGGACAATCACAGAAGTGCTACTTGCAAAGTGTACTTGAGACCACTGAGCATCAGATAGTTCATAAAATGGATCCTCCAGGATTATCGAAATACTTGAGATTTGCGCTTTTTATATAGAAAAAAAAAGAAAACTTACACCTGGCAGTCAAGTTTGTATTAAATAAAAATACTGAACCCACACAGAAAGAAAAAAAGAAAATATCCTGGAGTACATTATATACTGCAGCAATAGCATAATGAAATTGTAAAGATAGTTTGAATTACAGTAAAATGATTCAGTTCAACCAGTTTCTTCCTTCTAAGAGTTGAATGTGAATCAGACTTTAAATAGTTTGATACAGACAAAGGTTATGGAGTGGATGGTGAACGCATCCCAGGAGATCATATACATATGCATGCTTAAAAATAGTATAAACACACAGCAACGACATAGACACACATCTACAGATGTACACACTAACCTATAAATAGACACGAATGCGCACACACACACACACACACACACACACAGTACATTAGCATAATGATCTGGTACTTTGGTATTACGGTAAAATGTTGTCCTTTATTCTACCTCATAGAAATTCAAATACAACATCCACAGGTTCCTTTGTCCTTCTTTGAAATGGTATAATTACAGAGCGCTCTATTAGTGGAATGTTTTCAGATAGCCTCGGGGCTCAGGCTCAAATTCCACTGATCAGCCACCAACAAATAAGGCCTTTGTTAGACTGTTTTCTGTTTGTCAATTCATAGGTCTCAATGATCCTCTGTGCTCCACTCGAGATGATCGTTATGAGAAAATAAATTTCTGTGGAAAGTTTGTCCAATTTTCTTTGGAATGAAGATGCATTTGAGGAAACGCACATTTGTCCAGCACAAAAATATGTACTGTAGAAATGGTTAAAAGAGGGCGTCCTGACGATTTATGCTGTATGTTCTATACACAATCTCACACTCATCAAAGGAAAGCAGAGCAGAAGGAGGCGAAATGCGTTTGACATGTGATGCCGCGGTGTCATGCTGCGATATGGTGTTTAATTTCTGGTTCAGTGATCATCATCGATGAAACAGAGATGCTGACCTTTTTGGGAACTATTAATCTGGTAGCCTAGGCCGTTTTTAAGCAAACAAGAGTGGGCCTCCACTCTGTCCATCCAATTTCCTAGTGCGTAAATTGGACCACCGCTTGCACAATTCTCTATTCATTACTGTGCTGCTGAAAGGAAGCACAGAGGTGGCAGAGTGGTTTTCTTTTCCTTTTTCTGTGTATGTGCGTAAAGTGTGTGTGTGTGTGTGTGAGGGAGAGGAAGAGAGAGATAGAGACAGAGAGAAAGAGAGAGAGAGAGAGAGAGAGAGAGAGAGAGAAAGAGAGAGAGAAAGAGAGAGAGAGAGAGAAAGCAAAATGCCTTCCAGGAGGGTTCCCAAGCATAAAGAGCTGGACTTTCCTTCCTCTTTTTGGTTTTGGGGGAGGGGAAAGAGGGTTTGTTGAGGGAGAGGGGGAGGCAAGTGAAAGCTGTCGTAATTGAAACGCGGCTTAATCAGACTCATTACCATTTTTACCAATTTGCACCACCAAAGATGCTTATTAGGTAACTGTGTTTAATAAGCCGCTCTTTAGAAAACTAACTGTAATGAGCTCTTTAAAGTCAGACTTGAGCGTGATTATGCACTGGAAGTGTTTTGCAGAGCTGAAGCAGACTGGTACATTTAGTCATGTACAATGTCATAATTAAGCTGCACAAACTCTGCACTTCACACCACACAATAGTCCCAGCTGAGGCAGTAGACATACTGAAAAGTATTTATAATTACTGATCATTACAACCCTGGGATTTTCATCACCGGACGTAAACATAATTATGGGAGCTTTTGCTTTTATTCTGCACACACAGAGCTCTCGACTTGACAAGCGTGCAAATATTGCAGACAGACAGTAATTATGTTTATAAATAAAAACAAGCTCATATTCAAATTCACTGGAGATATTCTAAGTAGGGGTGGGGCAAAACATTCTAATACAATGTGAAATGGTAATCGGTATAGCTGCAGACAGTCATTCATCTCACATATCAAGTTAAGACTATTTAAACTCAATTTAGAGCTCCATGTGGCAGTAATTCCAATCTTTGGATGGCAGGGTGCCATTTAACCCCTCATTTAGAGAAGATATGCCTTCCTCAGTCACTGTCTTCTCCAGGGCTACTGCTCATACATTTCACAGTCTGACCACCCATGGCAGCAAATTACTTCATGTCTCCACACTATCAAAGTCCATTGATCCCAGCGGATTCTGTTCTAATGCAAAAATAAAAGGTGGAAAATGACTGTACAAGCATGTGCTTATAGAATATTTATTGTAGTTAACCTGCCAGTCAAGCAGACAACTTCTGAAGACGAGATCTCCTTTTGTAATTGCAACAGTACTTTGGATTGTACAGGGAGAAGTGAGTTAGAAACCCACTGAGGCAGAGGTAGAGCTGCTCAGTGATTCAAAGCAGTCACCCTGCTCAGTTGTAGATTTTAGATCAAACTGATAAAA
Organism: Stegastes partitus; assembly: GCF_000690725.1. Taxonomy (NCBI): domain Eukaryota; kingdom Metazoa; phylum Chordata; class Actinopteri; family Pomacentridae; genus Stegastes; species Stegastes partitus. Next base: position 317,688 of record NW_007578288.1, read on the forward strand.
AGTGTCACTGAAAAACATATTTCTAGCTAAGGAAGAAATTTATCAATTCATGATTTTACTGATTAACAGTGAATTGAACGAGTCAAAGCTGATAGATTGTGAGGTAAAATGTAATCCATACATTCAGAGACCAGGATCTCAGTGACCAAAAGCTTAAATAATAAATTTAGTACAAATAAGTCAGTTTTCAAAAATAGAACCAGAAAATGTTTGAGTTTATTCATCAACATAATTAGTCAAAATAATCTTAAATATACACCAAGACTTGGAATTAAATACTACCTCCAGATGATTTATACCATCTATGTAAGGCACAGAGAAGTAGTTCAGCACATCTTTCTTTGTACAGCAGCCTTGGTCAGTGTGACCTTCTGTCCTGACGGCTGAACGTGTCGTCTGCACAACACATTTAAACACATCAAGAAACCATGAACTTAGTTAATTTAAGTATTAACTGATCAGTGTTAAGAAACTGTTAAAAAAAGCAAGAAAAATGACACTACTACTTGTTTATTAATCAACTATCAAAACTTTATGTTGATTGAAAGATTTTTTTCCCATTTATTGAATATACCTCTGTATATAATTTACCTCTGTGCTAATGAGTTTGTTTTAATTAACAGTTAATATTTAAATAGTTTGTAAACCAATCAGCGATTTCATTAACGTTCAGAATAATGGGTAATGACTGTGTTTACATGGCAGCACATTTGGTATTAAATTACAGTGATGTGAAACGGAGGCAAAGCAGCCGTTCTGTACAGGCTGGGACCAGCAGTGTTTGGTGTTTTATGTGATGATCAAATGAAGTTTGGTCATTTCATTTTTTAATATACTGTGGATACGAGAAAAGTAGACAAGTAGCAGGATCTCAAATTGTGTATTTGTTGAAGTGGCAACAGAGTATTTCAACAGTTTTAGTTAAATACATTGGACTTGTACAAAGATTAATTTACATAATCATGCATGAATTTGATAAATCCACTAAAAGCACGTATGTTTTGGTAGAAATTGTTTCGATGGCTCAACTTGAGAGGTATATGTAAAATATTTTAGGCATATATTGGGTAAATAAAGGAATATTCAAATAGATTAACAGAAACTGGAATGTGCAACTGTGGAAACGTGTAAAAAATAATGTTCTTGTGATATCTTATGGCACAGTTTCTAATCACTTCTCAGATCTGATGTTAGACATTTATACAAGCGCAAGATTTGCAAATGCTTTGATAGCCTTCGAATCCCTCAAAGACTTCTCTATGCACTTCTTCTATCATTAACTTTTCCATATTCTGCACTGGTATGCCTATTTACCCGCACAGCAGACCTTGTCACTGCCCGCTCCACTCGGGGAGGGCGGCAAACAGACATGTGCTACCTCCTTGACACATAATCACAAAGTCAACTGTTTCTCTTCACCTGCTGGGAGCTTCACCAAAAGCCATAGCACCGAGTACGTTCATTCTACTCGCTCAGATACACAAAACCCACTCTGCGCAGACACCCTGACCGACCAGGAAGAGCTGCTCGTGCCGCTTTGTCATCCTTCGCTGGCTTCCTACGTGTAATCACTGCCAATCATAAAACAAACAGCCAAATTGAAGGTAACACAACCCACAAAAGATAATTCATTGTTTGTAGTTGGCAGAATGTGTGGGTAGGAATTCACACATAAAAATATCTATCGTGTGTAATATTTAAATGCAGCAGCATACTGTACACACTTTACAAGGTTGAACTGTGTGAGCTGGTGTACAATGATCAGCCGTTAAGGACGTTTTGAGCTGCTTCAACCAATCGCTGCTCAGTAAACTGTCCAAGCATGCCACCAGGTATAGGGATAGTGATGCTGAAATATACCAAAACTGTCATGCCAAACACCACATTTTGTCTCCTACACCTAAATAATCTAATTAAAACAAGTAATGGGCTCCAATGGGTGTGTGCAAGCTGAATAAACGTGACACTTGTGCGTCTCCACAGTTACCACATTTCAAATTAAATGATCTAAACCTACTGCGGTAATCAGAATTGAAAGCACACTGCCTTATTTTTCGGAATATTCATCACTACAGCTCGGCCAAAGTGGCCTCAGTACTTCTGATCACTGTTAGCGAGCTAGCATCCAAGTGGTGTGTCGAAATTAATTAAGGCAGTCATTAAAAATCCAACACCTCTCATCCACTGTTTTCATACAATCAACAGAAATGTCACCGACCGCAGTGTTGTTCCTGCTTATACTTTAATGTCGCAAAATAGGACAGCGGCACAAGCCTGGAGACTACACAGGGCTTTTCTTGAAGCTTGTGGCAGTGGTTTCTTTTTTTTCTCTTTTCTTTTCCACTGAGGACAGCCAAGCATTGAGCTTGCTTGGACTAATGTCAACAGTGTCCCTCATGTGGAACTGAGAAGAATGGTTGCTGCAGCTGTTTGGCAGTTGGACAAATGACTCAAATCAGCTTAATGAAAATCAGATTGACTCGAGTGGTCAACAAAGGAAGCAACTCTGTGTCGGGTTTCGCTGTAACAGCCGCCTAGTGGACAAATCGAGTGCAGGAGATGTGGGTGGATGGACGGGCCAACAAAACACTGGACTCTAAAACAGGAGATGGTTGATTGTTTTCAAACTGAAAGGCAAAGCTGGTTTTGACAGTGAGGTTTTTTTTATATAACTACACTTCATGTTTCTTATTCGAATGATGACAACGAAGGTCCTCTATTTTAATCTTTCCCTGAACCAAACAAAGGCTGTTTTCTGTGTCTAAATCTAACCAAACAGAGGCAAGAGGTATCTGTGCTATATTTCCTGCCGATGCTCCTATGGGGACGACTGTAGGAACAAACGACCTATATAGTCTTTCAGGCTGGGGGACTTGTTGCAAAATCATTACTCAAGCTCACGATCCCTCTCTCCACAGCTGCACCCTAACTGTATGCCATGCAGCCAAGAAAAAAAGGCTTCGTGCCACATGGTTCCTCTTCTGAGTGTGAATCCTCAGTTTACCTGTTTGCTGGCACGGAGCCACTGATGATTTGAATAATTCATCTGAACTGTAATGAGAAGATGTAAATCTTCCCACTCCTAAATCACAATTTCACTGAACAAATGCTCACTTTTGATTGTAAATTACTTCTTTATTATAAAATCTACAACTGTGTACTCTTGGAAGGCATCTCTGGAAATGTTTTTGGTTTTCAAAGTTAAGGCGATATGTAAAGAAAGTCTTCCTTCATTACAGTGAATCAGTCCCACAAACACTGTCCTGCTGCTGGAGCTCATTTCAACTGTGTTTAAAACAGCTGTTAGAAAGATTGGTGGCAAGCTGTTTTAAGATATTAGAACTAAATGTTTTGTAACCTGCATGAACAGATTTTCATCTTCAGTATGGGCTTGGTTAAATGAGTGAGTGTCATAGACTTGATAGGGAAAGTATTGAGAAACAGATCATTTGTTTTGGTCTTTTAGTTTGATCTGTTGTCTGGTTGCTCTTCTCGACATATTTTAAATGCAATTGTAGAATACTTACAAGATTACTTATGTAGACTGGTATTGTTCTCCCCCCGTGACCCGAGTGAGGATTAAGCAGTGTATAGATAATGGGTGGATGGATGGATACTATTTTCTATTTTTCTTATTTTCTATACACAGGACAGGAAGTCGGTTTGATAAATGTTACGACTAAACATTTTTACAGGACGATTACATTTTTCCGTTAGTGACAACTGAACCTTCAATACATCCGAAAAAGCTAAACTTGTTCATACTTTGCCATAAAGATGCCAACATATAAACTTTATAGCGATTCTTCCTGAAGACTTCCAAATTTGAAATTCAAATTTAATAGCATAATGCTTTTTTTTTTTTTTTTTTGGCATCCTCTGGATATTCTCAAGTCCCATGAGTTTTTTTGGGCTACGCTAATAATAAACTATGCTGGCTTTAGGGGAACATGTATTTCTCATATTTCTCTGTAATACAGTAAATAGTGAGGTTGAGAGATTCTCTAAGCTGTCATTTCTTTGTCTCGGCGATGCTCATTAAACCATGACTCTCCAGGCCAAAAGGCCCCTGAGGCTACATCTTCCATTACTACTCTAAGTACAGCTAAATCCACACGCATGCTAAACTAACAGCCCTCCACACACAAGTAGAACTTGTACACTGAATAAAACTAAGACAATTATAGGAGACAGCCTTCATAGTGCTCTGTAGTGCATAATACTGATGAATACTCAAATGGCTTGTTAGTTAAAAGAACACAGTCATTGAACTCGAGCACTGGGTGAAACTTGTTTAACCATCGAGCACATACAGTAGAAGCAGTGATTTCGCAGGCCTCTATGAACTTGGCTACTTTGCCTCTCAAGGGATCACTTACACACTTCAAAAGAGAAGAGAGGCAGATTGTGACCTTGCTACATGAAGGCTCATTGACCAAAAGCTACTCACTAACATCTTCATTCCCCAACGTCCTGTTACCCCAAGGAAGACTCCAATCAAAGAGCAGCAAGTCGGCCGGGGGGGTGAAGTAAACAGTCAAGTGAACATTTTCGAGATCTGCGTCACATTTAGCACACCTTGACTTTTCCTGGTGGTTTTCGCCGCACTTGGAACCAGTCGTCTGATTTACAAACCAACAGGCCGAGCCCCATTGGAAATTAACAGATTATCTTGTTCACTGGTCCAATTCACAACTGTGATTACTTCACACTTCCAACTATTAGGCTTTACGGCCGTATTAACCTGGTTAGGACAGGAGAGGAATGGCATTATAAAGAAATCTCATTCTTCACGGTGTTAAGATGCAAATTAAAACGAGCGTGTGTGTGTGTGTGTGTTTTGGTTTGTAATTTCTTGTTAAATATACGTAGCTACAGCGCCAGTGGGAATATTTCAGCCATTCACAGAAAGACTGCTGCTCTGTTTCAGATCTCTAAAGTGTCATCTTCAGCTCGTTGAGATCTGTCACTTGCTGTGAACCATAGTTTATAAGCAAATACATACAATTTGATCCACCAATAAATACAATAGAGAAAAATTACTGGCACAACACAATAGGACATTTAGGATTTAGGCGACAGGACCTGCTTGATGGCCTTCTGACGAAAACTAAACTAAAGGCCGGAATTTTCCTGAAATCTGCAACTGCAGAATTAAAAAACTAAATTTGTTTTTCCACACAAGGAAAAACCAAAGCCATCTGCTGTTCTATTTACTGTTTCCTACACATTAAACTGATTAAAAGTTTAAATTGAACTCTAATTGAAAATACCCGAGCGAACAGAAAAAGGATGTTTGCCTGTAACTGCTGTCAGCTTTTCGCTGAAGCATTCTGAAGCATTCCGTGGTATCGACTGCAAGTCTCAAAGAAGGTCACTTCTCCAACACAGGCCAGACAAAAGGTGAAATGAGACAACTGAAGCAATCTTAGGTCAATATGAAATAGAAATCTCTCAGCTATACTGTAATAAAGTTACTGAAGTGAAGTAGTGAAGCCATAAAGGGGAACTTTTACAAGGAAAGAGCTGTCTAGGAGATTGGTTCGCCCACTGGCAAACAATGGCTTCTAAGAGCTAAGGTGGCATTGGTGAGAACAGCACCACAGGACTGAACTACAGCTCTGGTTTTACAAGTAAGTTTTGGATTTAAATGGAATTAAGTGACAAATATTGCATTGGGTCTAGTACATTCTTGTCATATATTCTTAAACATGTGGTTTCAAAGTAGGAAGCTCATGTTTATATAGTGTTAATATAATGCTCACTTTGAGGAAACACAACTGTTTTTCTGGATGTGCTGTCAAAGCTAATGTTGTAGATGTTTTGTGCAGATTGTCATTAAGCTTGATTTATTTAAACTTCTGCTTTGAGCTAAATTTGCAGATACACCATGATCTTGCAATAAGAGGACGAATGATTTGCAGCATGAAGGGAGGTATTGACTACAAGAAGCATTTTTTCTCCCCCTTGCTAGCATGTTCTAAATGGGATTATATGCAGAAACACTTGTTGACTGATATGCAGAGACCCTGACTGAACCCGCTGTGTGTCCTTTTGATGGCTACAGCGTATCTTATCCAAGCAGCAGCATGGATCTGTAATGAATTTTTACAGCTTCTTCATAACCGCTGTGGTTGTTCTGTAACAATCTGCTGCACAGAATGTTCTTCTGTAAAGGTCCCAACAAGTGGCCTTGGTATCACTTTCAGTTTTTTCAATGTGAAACAACAAAGGAAGAGAAAAATGCCACACTGACTCTCGAGGAGCTTTTTAGTTTTTTTCTCTCCCCCCAAAATTTAAGTTAACAAAAAACACACTTGTTTTGGTAACCGGACACCCGTTTACATCCAACCTGAACCCTCTGCTGTCCTGGACTGTTTGTTATTGCATGGGCTTGCTCCATGACGCAGGAGTTCACATTTTTGGATTTACTTACTTTTTTTACATACATTTTGTAGGATAAAATAGCTGATTAATATCCCCTTTGACATGCATTTAAACTAAAGGCATTTAGCATGTTGGAAAATCTCCAAATTCTTTTTTTTATTTCTAACATTTCTACATTTTCGGGCTCGTTTTGTGTCTCAGTTAAGCCACACAATGCGAGCAATTTGTTCATTTTGCTGGATAAAATAGCTGATTAATATCCCCTTTGACATGCATTTAAACTAAAGGCATTTAGCATGTTGGAAAATCTCCAAATTCTTTTTTTATTTCTAACATTTTTACATTTTTGGGCTATGTTTTGTGTCTCAGTTAAGCCACACAATACGAGCACTTTGTTGCGCTGCGGTACTTCAGCAAAATTGAACCTTGCACAACAATTTACAATATTCTTTCGAACTTCAAAAGCACATAATGAAGCATGATAACAGGGTTAACACAGTAACATGCAGCAGGAGGTATTTGTGGTTGCTGTTACAAACGCCTCTATTTTATATGAATGGATTCAACTGTTACAAAACGCATCCATATGCATGCCGTGGCGGGGCTAAGTGTCTCGCTGGTGTAATTTGTACAAATGGCAGAAATGAATGAAAGATGCCAATGTCTAGCTAAAGCAGCTGTACACCACTGTGAGGCGAGCGGATGACAGATTGGACGCCTTCAGAGAGTTCAGTGCTTTGACACAAATGAGAAGAATGCAAAAAAAAAAGGGACGTGCAACGAAAATGATTCCAGAGCATTCCTTAATAGATTATGAAATGAAGGAAAGAAAAAAAGGTCAATGTGTGGCACAAAGCAATTGTGAAAAATAAATGAGATAATTAATAGAAATTGAGAGGAAGGCATTTCAAATATTTCTCTTTGTTCAAGTGACGCCTTTTGAGTATTGTACATCCATCCCTCGCCAAAGTATGGAACGAAGAAGAAGAAGAAGAAGCGCGTTTTGCCACTACAAAGCATAAATGATCACAAACACAAAACATCTCCCGTGTTCCTGTACGTCAGCCTCGATACGCAGCCCTTTATGCAGTTTAAAGCAATGATTGTTCCACATTGTGCTGTATTTGCATGTTCAGAGTTCAACCAATTAAAAGCTAATTAATTAGACACAATTCTATTAAGAAACAAATCCCACTCATCAATATACACAACCTAGGGTCACCCATTGCTCAAATGTGAATTGGCTCTTTGCACCACATGGACTAGAGAATAGCACAATCGCACTATTGGAGCTCACAATAAACAGTTTGGCAAGGATATATTCAATGGAGCATGAACTCATCAGCGCTGATAGATTTTACTTCCCTGGATAGAAAGCAGAGCCGTCGCTTAGACACACAGCTTCCTCTCAAAATGGTCACGATTAGGAAACCGGCCACGAGTTCGATATCAAAACTCACCAGTGATCATATGTGACTGCATACATAAACCAGCAGCACTGAGCTGGAGCTCTAATTATCAAACGCTGATTATGACTGTTTCCATTTCTCTGTTTTTCTAATTACACTCAAGCAAGTTTTTCCTCAAATGCTTGAAGAGGTGTAAGAACATAAAATAAAATAAAACATAAAAGTCTATATCTTCTATCTTCTAAGTGCTGCTTAAAACAAAGATTTATTTTTTTAAATTCAGTTTTTTCTCTCCAAAACATTTAAATGGGAAAAAAAACTGCACATTATGTTATATTGTCTGGTGACCTGAGGTCTCGCCAAGTGATATTAGCCTGGATGAGGAACTACTGGGAAATTATTTGTGCGTGCTCTTTGTTTGTGTGTTATTATTTTTTGCCTTCATTTTGTCCTAAAATAACCGCTTTACATGTTGATATAAGCAAACCTGTAACGCTTCATGCTCCGCGATTGCAAAGCTTGGATGAAATCTTTAAAAAAAAAATGCTTGGGTGATTCTTAACTGTACAATTCTTTGCGTCCATCGTGCATGTGCCAGCTTTCCATCCATTACACTGAATGTTTAAAAGAGGAAAGTAGGCACACGGCCTGCTGGCAGAAAATATGCAATAAAAAACATTTACTCCTCTGCTTATTTGTTATGTTTTGCCTTTTTCACAGGTTATGTGCATACTGTTAAATAAATCTGCCTCTGGCTAGTGTGAGTTCCCTTGATGAATTGTGAACAGCCAGCAGTGAACAGAAAGTATACTCGTCCACTTTGTACAAGGCAATTCGTACAGCCTTGCTCATTTGGGTATGCATGAAATAACAATATCCTACTGGGAGCATTCTGAGTTTCAAACACTTGGGGTCAACTACACGAGCAGATTCCACATGTGCAGCCTGTGGCCACTGAGGTCTGGAATCTACCTCCCTCCTGGCTGGGTGACGTTGCATGTTCTATTTCCAGACCGAGGGTTGAAGTGAGGCTGCAGGGAGTGTAACACTGACCCACATGACCTGTGGCCTAGAAAAGCTGCCTGAAGCTCTGCACACTAAAAACTTCTCACTCCTTTGCTACAGCCTTTCAAAGGCAAACAAAGCCTTTGCGCATAGCATGTGTCTTTTCATGCCAAATGATTTGCATCCTTTTTATTCACATCTTTGACTTGTTGTCACTGTATTCCGCGCTGTTGTGCAGCCTGATGCTCACTCTCTGAAGTCTCAAGTGGGAAGAAAGGAGGGAAGCCGAGGAGGCAAAACTGCTTTACTTTCAGGCCCAGTGTCTACAGGCCACATGTCTCCAGTCATCTGTCACTAGTTTACATACATACTATGACACTTCCTCTCTCTGTGGGAACCCGTTGTCACCACTTGGCCGCCAGCAGAGGCTGACTGGGTGCTAGATGGGTCTCCCCCAGGTACCTCTAGGGAGCCACATTAGGCCTAACTGACAGACTGACAGGAACACACAGACACACAGAGGCAGACACACACACACACACACACACACACACACACACATACAGTCCATGCCTTGCCCAAGCGCTCACTCCTCCTACAGTACACCAGCTCACATGCTCCCAAGGCATGGCACACTTTGCATAGAGCAGTGACTTTGCTTTACATCAATTTTTTCAGACGCAAAATTATTTTTCACCCCTCTAGCCTCTCCATGCTACATGGAAGTTTTGAAATGAATAATGGAAACAACAGAGCTGAAGACTCATGGGATCCATTTAAAGATGTGGGAGAGGCGATGCAGTCAGGGTTTGGACTGCAGAAACATCACGCTCCAAGTAAATGAATCTACTATTGTTCTGTGCTGCATAGAAATGCTGCTATAAACCGCGTGCAGGCCTAATAATGCCAACAATGATGTCATATTAATACATTTTCCTTTAAATAGGGAGAGCCTAAGAGTGAAACTACAACAATAAAAAAAAAAAAAAAAAAAAACCCCAAGTTTTTATTTCATCCTAAATGATCTGTGGGCAGATTGAGTTGGACCACAGCGCAGCAACAAGCAGCTAAAAAACATGAAACGGCTCCGTGCTCGGCAGATGTAATACTACACTACCCACTGAAATCAAACAGAACACAATGTTATGTTTAGTGCGAGCAACATCCTAGACAGAGCAGCTCAACAAATGGCTTCATTTCCTTTGCGAAAGTGGGAGTTTAAACTATGTTTAGCTTTTCTCAGCAAAAAACCTTGGTTTGGTATTTCCACCTTGCCTCCCCAGATAGTTGCGGTGGAAGTGAGCGAGCGAGCGTGGGGCAGTCCACTGTAACAGCTATTTTAGACCATGCAAAGTCAACACGACTCCCTGAGGTGATTTCCTGATAATGAACACAAAAGAAGTGTCAGCCCTCATAAAGCTCAGTGATGACGCCGGACTCTTGAGCGCTCATTTTGTTTTCTTATTTATTTGTATTTTTTTCTTTCTCTTCTTAAATTAATCGACTCTTAAGAGGGACTGTCAAACAGGCCAGACAGCAAGACTTATCAGTGACTCTTCGCTTGCACGCCGCCAGTGAGAAACAGCTTGATTGCCTTATCTGCGAGTGCTCACGTTACAGAATCAATGCACAAACATTTTCTTTCTCCTTCATGTCCAGCGGTCCTGCCTTACTCCTGCACAGACTGCTGTGGTCACGTCACAGTGTCGCTGCAGACACCCGCTGCCGTGCCGCAGCCTGACACCTTAAACCTCCATGGCAGCGTACACTCACCCCTCCATCCTCCTCCCCCACTTCTTCTTCTTTTTTTTCCCCCCTCATCTCCCTCCTCTCCACACCATCAGGCAAACCTCAACCCATCCTCTCCCGTCCCTGGCACTCAAGGCTCCCTCTGCTAGCACCTGGCGCCGTGCCAACCTGTCAGCCAACCCCGCGCTCCACGGAGGATGAATGAATCGCCGAGAACTTTGAGATAACCGCCGATAGCTCGCATCTCATCTGATCATCGTTTTAGCTAATTGTCCCAAATTGATATTTGAGACAATTAGCATGGGGTGTGATGAATGGGAGGCTGAGAAACAGTCAAAACATGAACTTTTATATTCAAAGCAAATCCATGCATGCTCTTGAATATAAATGTCAAAGTTAATTCCGGCATGTATTTCAATACATGAATTATAACACTATTATATTGTCATTACTACAATGGCAAAGTGAAATGGTTGTGACACGCTGTTATTCTCTGAGACAAATGTATTCAGAATGACAGTTGTATTTTTTTTTCCATCTCTTATTAAATTTAGACATTTTTATAGAATCACATCAGCGGGATCAGAGTTAGTCGGATTTAATAGAAATCAGGGGTTCTGTTGATTAAGAGGCGTCAACATCAAGACCAATTTGAGGATTTGTATAAAAGGAATTGGCATTTCAGACATTTTCGATTTGGAATAACCTATAACGAAGCCGACCAACGTGGTGAAATGAGATAGTACTTAAAGGTTGTCTAGTCGCCTGGGTTTGCAGCGCAGCTCGAATGGTGGCCTCGATTACCAGATTAATCAAACACTGGTTTGTGAGAACACAGGAGGAATTTCAATACAGCAAAAAAATATTGAGTTTTCTCTTATCCTCTTGTGAAAGGCTTGCTGCTCTCTCACAATACCAAACTCCCCAACAGCACGCAAAAAAAAAAAAAAAAAAAAACCCACCTTGGTAGAAGGACAGGAACAAACACCTCTCCTCACCAAGGTTATTCAATGATAAGCAACAGTACTCACGCACACAATGACGGCTCCAAGTGCCAGCTATTTTCAAAAGTCATGGAATTGTAGATTTTTTGTTAATCATGCTCCTTGAGTGTTGGGTATTCACTGGCTGAGAGTAACAGTACATTATCTGGCCAAAGAAATAAATTAAAGATGTGGAAGCAGATTCAGTCATAAGGACATAATGTTGTTATTTCTTGTAGATGAATAACATGTTCATGCTGTCGTCTAGCGCTGTCTCCTGCCCACTCCATTCAGACCTTGCTCATAAAGCAACCTATGAATGACATTCTCAGCAGGAAAATACAAAATTTATATTACACATTTTTATTAGACGACACTTTAAAGGGATTTAAAGAAGGCTAAATAGAAAAAAAACATATTTTTTTTCTCTCGATGCAGACATTACTGAAAGGCGAGATTCTAGGCATATATCCACGCTGAAATAAAAGATTTAAAAAATCTTTTTGGTGAGTGGAAAAAAATAAAAATCAAGAACTTTGCATGTCTAATTAAAATGTAAACAGTGTAATGAGGACATCAGTGATTTAGGCAAACGTCTCTGTGGCTGCCACTGGGGGTATGATAATTACAGAGGCAAATCTATGAATGCACATGAATCTCCTACAAGTCCAGATTAAAAGCCTTAGTGCTAAACCTAGTTTAGTACACCTGGGGATTGTCTATTCTAGCCAATCCCCAACAGGCACCAAGCTGCCTCGTCTCCTTATGAGTGCAGAGACACCTCATGTGAAGCAGATGAAACAAAGCCCCTGTTTCAATGCGTTGGAAACGAGCAGAACAAGGAGTTTAAGGCAACAAATGCTGTACTCTGTGTAAATAATACGCCTGGCAATAATGGCCTGAATAAACCAGCCCTGCAACATACCTCATGAAAGTGCTGCTATTATAATCAGTCATTCAGTGAACCCTAAGCTCTATAAGCACATTATACTTTATGGTATGGATCATAATGACATTATAGGATGTATGTGTGAGGGATTAGTTTCCTTTAAAAAAAAAAGAAAAAGAAAAGAAATTAGAGAACAAGGCATCGTGTCCACCCTCAATCTGCTACAAAGAAAACCACAGACCAGCATGCAAACACACATTCAGCTCACACACACACAACATCTCTGCACATAATCCCTTAAGTATTTTTTTTTTCCTCAAAAAATACAATATACACAAGAATAAAACCAAAGAAATCTAAGGAGCTGCTGGAATTACAAGCTGAAGTAAAACAGGCTCCAAATATCCGCAAGGTCCTTCAGTATGCAACCTGCATTGTTTTATCCACCAGGATCTGCTCAACTAAATTATTCTGTGAGTATTTTGTCAGAATTAGAACAAAAAAAAAAAAAAAATGACATGACAATCCCGTAGCTAGAAGACGTACGAAGGGTAAGAACAAGCAGCCATTGGTAGGCACATGCATTTTAGAAAACGTCTATGCCATATGCTGTCACTCAGAGGAAGAAGAAAAAAAAAAAAACAAGTCTGAGCAGACAGTCAAAAAAAAAAAAAAAAAAAACAAGTCTGAGCAGACAGTCACTGTGTCTAAATGAGATGGTAGGAGGAGGAGGAGGGAAGAGAAAGGGAGGATGTCAAGGATTCATGGTCCTTCATCTTTGCAGTAGAGCAAACACGTCCCTCAGTATAGCAACAGACAGCTGCCTCCACCTTCTAATGCAGTCCAACTTAAATCACTGCAAGAATTGTCAGTATAGAGAGAAACACACAAAGATAACATAGCAAGCTGCCATGAGGGAAACGACAGAGATGTGGATACAAGAGAGAAAGACGAATAGAGAAAGAGACAAAGAGAGAGAAGGGAGGGAGGGAGGCAGGCAGGAAGGGAGGAAGGGAGGAGGGGGGGAGACCCGTTGAAAGACTGGAGTTTTTTCGTCCCTTTTTTGCTGGAGTCTGACTCCGTTGGGGACTCCCTCGCGTTTTATATGAAAAACAGGAGAGACACCACTTAACATATTTGCTTAAATGACAATCCTGCATTGATCTGGTACAATATAGTCGAGGGCTTGGATGGGATTTCTTGTAGTTACTGACAAATAGATCCATCTGTAAAGATGAGCATTTCATCTATTTACAAAAGCCCTGCAGACATCCCAGGGGGTGTTTACACAGAGTCAGCTCAAGGTATTCTGGCTCTAATTGTCTTCGTTCGTGCACGTATAAAGTGTCAGTTCTGTCGCGCAGCACTTCCCTAAAGTAATGCCTTAAATCGTGCTGTCAATTCCAGTGATCACTTGTGGTGTTACACACTTCAGATTATGGACAGAACATTTAGGGAAGCTCATCTGCTTCACAAGGACACATGATACACTATCAAGGCAAAGATTTATCCAGAATCCTCAATGATTCCTGTGTTGTGTTTGTGTAGATTAGTAAATGTGAAATTAAGCAACCTAGCAGACTGTATGTTACAACAGTCATAACAGCAGAATTTCTGGAAACCTATTTTGATTTATGCGGTGCAGTTACAATACACTAAAAATGTGAGCTTAAAATGCCGCATTATAGCATGAAAAATAAATTCTAAAATGTGTCTTCTTTTTTAAAAAAATTAAAAATCTAAGTACTAACAAGGTGCACTGACTGCGCAGTGAGAAATAAATCTTCAGCTTTGTCCACCATCAACAAGAGATCCCTTTGTCAATGCAACACAACAAAACACAACTCGAGTATTTCCTACAACGCCTGTGTCACTGGGAGATAGGTGGCCGCAATTACTTAACTTCACACAACTTCTTGTTATTATTTACACTCGCTCTTCAACGTGTGAACATGTGTGACACACAGTGAAGGGGGTGATGAAAACAGGAGGGTCAGCATCTGTTGTAAAAATTCAGCTTCAGAGATTTATGTCAAGCAGCAGCTCAGATTGTTATCATAAGTGCTATCCTATCAGAAATAAACAGAGCTGTCAGCTTCTTTTCATGCACGCTGGAGGTGTCTGGGGTTAAGTAAGGATCTGCGAGAATCGCCTAACACACTGCAGGAGCTCAGACATGGAACCCTTCCGGAGTTTGAACTCTGATAAATATGCTCAGGTAGTATTTAATAATTAGGCTATTAGAGATCAAAGATGCAGGAGGATGGTTTGATAATGACAGGATAATGTTGTGCAATTTATCCAGATAAACCTGCTCCTGTACTGAAATCTTGGAATCATAACGTCCGCTGAAATTAGCTGTGAGCATATGGCAGCATGAAATACAAGCATTATTGTGATTTAAAATAAAAAAATAAAAAAGTTCTGAATTTAATTACGCAACTCCATAAATGAAATGGTACATGTAAAGAGAGTGTGCACGGTGTTTAAGTTTTACAGCACGAGCAGTGGAAACAAATTAAAGTGTGATTTATTGCTCCAATCAATTTGCCATCTTGTTTCAGTGTTCATGTCTGAACAGCTCAAATCAAAATCCACTGGAACAAAAGTAGCCGCCACACATGCATGCATGGGGGGTACGACTACGAAAAAAATAAAACATCCAAATCTGACCGACGAATTTAATACCCACTTTACAAAAACACATCACAACCAAACACTCCAACATAATGAAAACGGTAGTAATGTACATTTTTTCCCACTGAGTGACGGATGCTGGAATGCTGTTATTTTTTGAAGAGGAGTGAAAACATACTTCAGCTCACTGCTGATGATGTTAATTTCCTCTCAAAGCAAAACATGCAAATGAAATGTGTGAGCACAATTAAGTAAATTGTTCTATGGAGGTGGGAAAGGTTCACTTAGGACAAAGTGTTTGCAAAAAAGAGAGACAGGCACACAACTTGTTACTTCTCCTGACTTTGTGTCCATTTGCTGGCTTGTCACAAATCATTTCCACTGCAGCATGAATAACAGTTATTTCTGACTTTGCCTTTGAACTAATTTTTTTTTTTTTTGGACCGGATCTGATGGTTTTTTTTCACTCGTGAATTGTTTCTGAGTGTGACGACTAAATAAAAAGCCCATGTGTGTGTGTGTTTTTCCTACAAGTCCTTCTGGATCGCATGACAAACTGGTGATATTGTAATACTGGCATGTTACAGCAATTCTATATTTTTTGCTGTTCTAGTTACTTCACATCCACAATTATTGAATTAATAATGGCGTGTGTTTGTGATACAACCTGTGACACTGCATTTGTCATTCCAATAATTTCCAAACACATAAAAGAGATCCTGAGTTATTGTCATGTTATAAAATTTATAATAAATAGCACTTTTCAATTCCACCGAGGCGAAATATCTGATTAATGGCTAAGCTCTGAAATAAAAAACACACTCAGCTGTTGAAGCAGGTTTTGAAATTTGCTCTCTAAATGCACAACCCTCATACATTCATCGTCTTTTAAGCAAAAATAGTCAAACTGTTCGAGTCACGCATGCAGAAAGCAGTGCAATGAGGAAGAAAAGGAGGAAAAAAAACTACACATCAAGAATGTCAGTTACAGAAACCAAATTAAAATGGGGGGCAAATTCCTCAACCTTCACAAGGTACTTTGAAATGAATTGATAATGCCACTTGTATGAAATTAATCACACAACGTACCCTTATCTCTCAAGTGTGTGCTCATTACAATTAATTCAACCTAAATCAAGTAAACTTTTGAAGATGGAACCAAAGCATGCACAGGAAAAAAAAAAAGGGAGAAAATAAATAAAACACATTCCTGCAATGACAGCTTTTTTTTTTTTTTCAGATGTGACAAATACAAAAAAATATTAATAAAGATAATTACAAATTGAACATACCATAAATACTGGTGCTAGTGATCATGTCTTCAAGCCTAAAAACAAGAGGAGAGGGAAAACAGCAGAATCGGAATTTTCACGAGGAGGAATTCCAAAGGTTGTTTCTCATAACAGGCACTTTTTTTCTCTCTCTCTCTCTCTCTCTCTCCCCCTCAGCTATCGGATTTCACAACTTTACGCACGGTCTCTTGTTCTGTCCTCGGGTGTTCATTTAGGCAGAGTGATTAAGGAATAAGGAAAAAAAAAAGCGGACCGTGTGAGTGAAATATGTGTGTGTACATATATATATATATATAAAAAGGAAAAAAAAAAAAAGGAAGGAAGGTCTGCACGGAGACGCGTACGAGCCACACAGGCACGGCTGGAGCCTGTCACTTCTTGCGCGAGTTGAAACAAGAGAATAGGAAGCATGTGAGCGACTGTAGATGACATAAAACACACATTCTTCATGCCGCCCATTAGAGGAAGAGGCTAAAGCAGCGTGATGCCCCCCCTCCCCGTACTTTTAAAATAGATTACTTGCCAGCAGTTGTCCCACTAAGAGCGCAATGACAACCCATCTATTAACCTCCCCGCCTGCGGTTATCGTGGCAAGTTTTATTCCGGC
>NW_007578288.1:334712-352207 GCF_000690725.1 Stegastes partitus
GAGACTGGATCCAGCCGTGCGTGTGCAAAACCTTCTCCTCAAACTAGTTAAATATTAATTTGCGAAAATTTGCTCTGCAGCCTCCATTTAGTGTGTTTTTTTTGTCTCTCTCTCCTCAAAGCGGTGACAAGTAAATTTAGGATTAAAGCAGCAGAACGACGCTGACTGACTGACGGACTGACTGCAGCTCTGCGATGCGCGACATCGTCTCCCTCTCTTTCCCTGCGAGCGGCGCGGATACGGAGCTGCTCCGTTTTTCTCTTTTTTAATTGTTCGCATCACCACCGCCACACACACACACACACACACACACACACGCACCAACACGCACCAACACGCAATCGGACTTACCTGTGTTAGTTGACAGGGCAGCGTCAGGGTTTATAGTACCATCGATCCGGCCGGTGCGCAGATGAATGGCTCGCTCGGGTTACGCGTGGCTGCTCACGATTTGAAACCATTCCAAGTTAGAGAGGGGAAGACTGACCACAGCCTCTGCCATGTTGGAATTCCAAACCCTGGACAGCTGCTCCACTGACTGAAGGCTGCACGCTGCTCACTGCGCATGTTCTCTCCGGCGAGAGCCAAATTCAAAGAGAATCAACCCTAATGAGCAGCAGTTCACAAGTAGCCTATCATGGCAGCATTTTGCTTTAGGCAATTTGACGCATTAACTATCTAATTGTACTGTCTGCAAGCACTACTTGGAACTGCCTTCCTCTGCCTTGTTCTGTGTATGTACACTGCTGGGAGCGGTGTGAGGTGCCTCATGTGCATGTTTCTTTTGTGTGAGGTATGTTTTTTTTTTTATTCATCTGCAGACATGATGTGGAATTCCATAGGTTGAAAACACATTCTTGACACTGAAAAGGTTGAACATCTCTACAACCAAGAATCATCTGCATCAATTATCTTTAACTCAACCTGCTGATGCGGTCACCCCAGGCTTTTACATGCAATAGATCAGCATCCAAACATGATTAGAGAAGAATTGTGCTTGCCGTGATTTTACAGCAGCTTAGCATGCAGACAGAGGGGGGATCTTGCAACCTCACAGTGACACTCAAAGGAAGGAAATGCATCCAGCCAAGAAATCACATCTTCATATAATCCCCCATAAAACAACAGTTTATCATGTACACAGTTTGGTTTTTTTGCTCAGCTGAACATCATGTAATGTGTTAATCTGTTGTTTTCCTAAACTAACCAACAGGCACCCGACTGTAATTTGAGATTTAGTGGATAACGACACGAGAATTTCATCCAGAAAAAAATCCTAATTTTATTGTTGTGACGCGTGCTTGTGCTAGATTACTCTCCAGCCCCTATCTGTGCACGGCCTTGAAAGAGGAAGGTGATCTCTTCTCCGCTGGGGGAAGCACTGCAGAAAGACCCTGGTCAGACACGCGATACGAGGATCGGCACCAAAAGTCACATTATGCCCTCTCATCTCCATACCCAAGGCCCTAGCAGTGATGCATTGATTCAGCCTTCAGTACTCCCTTGACTGCACCATGCTAATTCCAACTGCATGAACTCTTTGGAGAAATCCTACCCATAAGGCAGGACACGGAGCAGCCACTGAGCTGCTCTGGAATAAAAAAAAAAAAGAGACAGTTTTTAAGCTCCAGCGTCATCCACCACCACCACCACCACCGTGTAGTGTTCTGGCACTGTTAGCAAACAACAAAGAGAAAATTGCCGTAATAACAAGAACGTGTGCTGGTTATTTGAGAATGCCAGCGCTCATCAGATAATTTTCTGACCATAGTGGAACAATATCCTGTTAATACGCAGATGACTCGGCCTAGAAGTGAGCGCTTGTAGGAGCAGCAGAGTGAAAATCTCTGTGTGCTGTGGAGGTCATGGTGAAAACAACAGCAGTGCATTTCCAGGTGTAGCCACGTCCATTGTCTCCTTCCTCATATGGGCATGTTCAGTCTGTGCCTTTGTCCTTGTGTCAGCAGGCAGGACATTCTAAATTATTTTGCTCAGCTGCCTCCCTGAACTCTTGCTACAGCACGTCAATACACACATCATGCAGACACCCGCACATACAGCTACAGGGAGCACAGTTCATGTCCATCACACACTCCAATCCTTGACACATACCAAACCTTGGGAAGAAATTATAGCCGGTGGATGTGATTTTTTTGTTGATTTTATTTGACAATTTCAGATTATGGATTTTGTTAATAAAGGCTATAAGAGTGAATGGAGGTGGATTTGAGAAAAAGAACATTTTGGCCATAACTCTGTGGAAGGAAGCATTTTATAGATCAGTTATTTTATTTTATTACTCTTGTATTGATCAAACGCTCTTTGGAAAAAATGAATGGATGTAAAACAATTGGCAATATCCCCTTTCCTCCTTTCCTTTCCTACACACACACACACACACACACACACACAGTGAAATTGTTCATTTCCCCAGGAATGAGGTTAGGGGTTTACACGGCATGTGACTGGCTGTTTTTTAACCTTCTGCCTACAGACTCTTATGTCATGTGTGATCACTTCAGCAATGTTGCTGGGCATTTATTTTTCTCTGCCATGAAACACTGACTCTGGAGAAACCAGCTGCATGCACTGGAGCATGCATCTTTATGTAACAGTTTTCATTCCCCTGATCAGTGGATTGTGGAGGTATTGACCGGTCTTTATAGTGATTGTTGCTTCACAATAACCACAGCAGCTACAGTAGCATCGTGTTTTATAACAAATAAAAATATATTGAATACTTCCACTGGTCCTGAAACGTAATGGTTTCCCATCTCCAAACGGTGTTTATATTCTCTATCATTACACAACTTACATAAATTCAATTTGGGGATTCTGCTGGAGTAATAGTGTAAACAACATAATTTGCTGAGATGCTGCTCTGTATCTCTGGGCTATCAGAGTCAATGATTCTCATCAGGAAAAGAGATGTTTGAGTACGAGTAATAGACTCACACATCCAGACTCTGTGGTCGAGTTGCAGCAGCGAAACATTTTTGCCACAAAAGAGCTTTTATAGAATGAAAGATGCGTGAAAAGTGAAAAATTACAGACATGATTTCCCACATTATTTTAAGATGTGTATCCAAGTCCCTGTATAGACTCAGGCTAAAATCCTAATAGGGACAAGCTTGAAGTGAATAGAGCCCACAAGAGGATAAGCTACTAAATCTTGCAATAAAAGCAATGTGATTTACAGTAAATTCCACAAGGCTGACAGTGCCACAGCTGAGGGCATAAACACTCCTTTCAATGCTGCGCCTCAGTTCTGTCTGCTGTGAACTACAATCACACAGGCATGCTGCTCAGCAGCAGTGACTTTGATAAATCACCAGGAAGTCCCACTGTTGGCTTAAAACTAGAACTTGTTCAGTTGCAATTCTGCATTTGTCCCTCTTTAATGTGTATGGAAGTGGCTTTAGCAGTAATCTGTCAGTGATTGATTAGGTGTGGCCAAATCCCCTTTCCGTTCTCCTCTGCTGGCTCACTGTTCAGCTGTGTATTTACAGAAAGATGGCTGTATTAGGAAGAGGCTGCCTTATTTACCTGCAACATAAACATAGTTACTTCCACTTGGGCGAGTATACACTCAGGATGACCACCAGTAAAACAAGAAACAAGGAGTGACATGTTCGGCTGTTACTAAATTCATGCACCAATGAATAAAGAAATAGGCTTATAGACCTATGACTGAGCTGCCTTGGGAAGAATTGTCATTTGTGCTTGTAACAGCAGAAAAATATCCCCTTTTATTTCTATACAACCTTTTTTTCTCTCTCTCTCCATGTGATATAAAAACAGAAATGTAACAGATTTGTATGTTACCATTAAAACATATTTATTTTGTATGTGACTCAAGAGGTTGAAAAAGCAATTTAGCCAGGGTGCTGGATATTGATCACACTTACCAGCAAATCCATTTTAATTAAATATTAAGAAAGTGTGCTGCATTGATAGAAACTGAGCAGCGACTGTTTCTTGCTTTTCTTTTTTTTTGCCATCATTTAATAAGTATACAAACTCAAAAGGAAGACATGCTTTACTAACACTCACATGTAATTATTCTTGGAAGTATAAAAGCAAGGCTGTGTTATATCTGATGCGTTTTTGTATTCAGTGAATACTTTAGTTATTTTTAAAAGAAGGTCTGAGTATGAACATCCGTGCATGAATTTTAATGGAGATACTTAAATGGTAATTATTCCACTCAGGCTCAAACGTAGGTAACAAATGGAATTCAATCAGTGTCCGTGCATAATGATGGTCATTAGGAGAAAGAAAATAATAATGACATCCTATCTGCATTAAACCTGCAGACACTTTACACAATGATCCTGCAGCCATTATTGATCTCCATGGAGATAAGCAATTGTCACTTTTCAACATTGTGCCTGAATGTTAAATACAGCTCATTTTGTTTTTCTGCAAACTGTTTCAGCCAACACTAAATTTTCATTTAATTTACTTCACTACTTGAAATCCTTGATCTTGGTTCGCGTGATTGTAATTTGGGTTCATTGTCACAGTGGCCTCTTCGGTTCCCGCTATTTTTCCCGTCCAATTCAAGGTTTCATGAGGCTTGCATAAAAAAAAAAAAAAAAGGAACATCACACCTGAATGTGGCTGCTGGATACTTTATGAGCTCTCTCGTGTGATGCTATGTGCTCTGTAGGTATAATCACAAATTCAGTGCACACATAGCAAAGATTCCTCCTGTATTTTTCTCAGTAGAAAATAAAGGGGAAATGCCTCATAATTACCAACATAACAACTACAAACGGGGTAAAATGTTCCACCACAACTCTCATGTACACTCCAAACAGCGCCGTGCATTCAACACAATTAGTTTTCATCTTTGAATAACTCATTATTAGTTGAAAATTGTAACAGTTGCTTACACATATTGTACAGTAGGCAGCATGTATTGAGTCTTATCCAAGACAGCCACTTGGTTGAATAATTAAATAAGATCTCCAATCAAATGATCCATGATTTGCATGCCTTCTGTTGCCAACTAGCTCCATCTGTTTGGTTTTGAGAGCTCTGACACAGTGGCTCGTGTGAGTGAAACAGCAATAATGTAATTGTGGATGTGACAGATACACCAGATGATGCAGGGACTGTTTGAAAGTCTGGTCCAAGGCATACTGTACAGCATGGTGTCATATGGTCCGCAAGAAAGCATGACAAAAACAGTTTCATAAAGGCTCCTCCACTGTCTCCTGATCCTGATTAACTTTAAAGAGCCTCCGCAGTGACCGCCTCATTCATTTGAATGCACAGTCCTAATGCCGGAGCTGTGTTTAAAGCCTCTCTTGAAGCATGCATCACAAAGTTACTGTATCTTAATTGAATAGCAGGCTTCAGAGCTTGGAGGGTGAAGGACAATAGTAGCAGGGCCAGTTTGGCTGGGCGCCAGTGGACAATGCAGAGTCGGCCTCAGCTCTCAGCAGCGAGCAGAGCCCATGCCGGAGTCCACATCAGGAGAGACAGCCTCTGCTGCTTTGATGGATCTGTCATAGCAGCCAGTGTCTGCTCCCAGCTGGAGTTCAGGTATTCACTACCAATAACATGTAACTATCTCAGGTTAAGTTCTTAGTCTGGTTTTTTGGCTTGTTTGTCCCCTTTCGCGACACGTGGAGGGCATGATAGTACCTCTGATCACTTTTTAGCAGCCTGTTAAATTGTTGTTTAGTTTGTTTTTACCCTAAAAAAAACCCCAAGTTGATGTCTAAAGACGTCCTTGTCTTATGAATAAATTTAAATCTCCTCAGACGCTGTGCATTTAATTGTCTAGAAGTTGTTTAGGTTACAATTAAACTGAACTTCCACCAACAACAAGCAGCATTTAAGACACAGACAAAGATCTAGACGTTAAAATAGCCAATAAGACGGGATTTTCTCCAGTTGTGCGCTTTTTTATATTGAAGCACATCTGCTTATTAAAACCAGTGATGCCAAGGTCATTCAATTAATGTCTCTCCCTTTTTATCAGCTTCAGTAGCTCCACAGTAACTGAGTGCCACTTTGCCCATCACACTGAAGTGCTTTTGTGCCCAAGTAGAAGCCCACTATGATCATACAGCATGTTCTGTTTTTTATTCTGCCTGATGAAAATGGATTGAAATAATTAAGACATTTAAAATGAAATTATGTCCTTTTCTCCCTTCGTGCAAACTGGGCATTATTATGTACGACTATCATTTGTATCGGTTGTAAAACATTTTAATTACCACGTGTCCGATACAGAAATACTGTGTACTCTTTTATTCGAACTTTTCGTCTTTGTTATTAGAAAATAAAACATAGATAAGATTAAAATTATTACCCGAATTGCCCTTTGTGCTTGTTCAGCTGTTACCCAGCATAGTCACTGCTGCTGTGTGTGCAAACAGGATGAAATTTCTTCCATTTAATTTAAAAATGTATTTTGGTCATCGTTACTTCTCTTGGATGTTTGAGCGTCGGCGTGGGATGCTAGTTGAAGGTGTGTGGTTGAGATTGCAACTAGTTTAGAAGCTAATCTTGGTCCAAATGGCACCTTAGACTAAAACCTAAGCCTGCATTACATGTACATAAAGAGGGAACTAGAAGACATCTTAGAAGTTCAGCTAAGCCTGTTGTTAAACTAAGGATTAGATGTCATGATACAAATTTGTAACCAGCTAATTAAAGTTAGTAGAAGAACTATGTCACACACAAATTATCACTCAAAGCAGAATATTTTTTAGACATATTTGGAGATAATATTGGGGATTTTTTTCACACCCTTAAATGTACATGCCAGCCATCATGTATTATTCAGTCAAAGTATTCATTTTTAACAATTTTCTGGTGCAGTGCAGGAATATAAAGTCTATAGGGTCTTTTTGTTTTTACAATATATAGATATCGCAGGAATTTTGTGTTTTCATGTTTTGCGTTTCTGACGGACTGGGAAGTTTCCTTATCAACATATGTTTGTGTGTCAGTTTACTACAGAGAAACACTTCTTTCTCTGATCACAGAAATTGTGATAGTGAAGATAAGGCTAAAGCAAATGACAATAAGGATAACAATTTTGTGCAAAATGATCCAAAGTCATGCGTGTAGCAGTTACAAAAAAACTGCTCGACACTGTATGCACAGCTGTTTTGCAATAAAGGTAGTTTATCAATAAGTGTCAGTCACAGAACAATGTGTGTTTTAAACATAAAATGTAATTTGCTGTTTTGAAAGATGTCAGTAAAGTATTTTCATATTAATAACATACATACATACATTCTGAGGGTAATTAATAAAAATTAGGATCTAAAAGTTCACCAGCAGTGTTTTTTAAAATTATTACTTTCATATGTAGCATGTTTTGTGTTAAATAAATGAGGAGACGCAGGTATGGTTGGCAAAACAACCCATTCATTTTAGGATTCTGTCAGTGGAGTCTGGTGTGAAGCCACATCACCAGACCTCAGCCATGAAATATTACTAGCAAAGGAAATGAAAACAAAACCCTGATTGCACAAAATATAAATGTAAAAAACCATGCCCTCTTTAAGTCTGTTTTCTTCTATTTAGGCTAGCATAAAAATATTTCCATAAATCTAATGAAGAATCATTAATAAGAGTAAAACATAAACAGTGTACGTGGGAAACGCAGCCATATGTGCCCGGCCTTATTCACCACTGTGCAGCATAGCAGAGACAAATGTGGGAGAAGCAGATGCTTGTGAAACACAGTGCCTGGAGTCGGATTCATTTTGCAAGGCAATGCTTTTCCAAACAGCTCCAAGACTTCCTGATCGGCTGTAATCCCCAGCTTTCACACATAAGTCATTGAGAGCGATGGAGTCCCCTCTGTTTACTCACTCCAAACCAAATGATCTTTCACAAGTAGACCACTTCAGATGTGAAATGGAATTTGCCAGGGTGTTCTATCCCAAGTCTATTTCTCTGTACGCTTTACCAATTCCCAAATAGGGTTCAGTCGCTCACAGATAATGTCTGTGAGGATTGAGCCCGGCTCCTCTGCTGTTTTAATGGCCCTCGGGAGAAGGTATTTGACGGAAGTAAAGAAGTCCTCTTAAGCACATACGCGGCATTGAATTCCATTTTGTTTTAGTTGCTGTAATGCATTTGTTCATCGGACAGTAGGGCATCTTTTATAATCTCGTGCACTAAAAATGACCCGTATTGTTTCACGCGGGCGCTAAAATTCATAAAGCAAGAGAAGAGGACGGATGTTTAAATTACGGCCGGCGGTTTTTCTTGTGTTTACTCAGTCACACGCTTACATGTTAGAGTTTAAAGAGCGTAACTGATGGCTTTATCTTTGCAGTGGTGGACAGTGTTACTGCTGTGCTACGTAGTTATGATAAATGGTTGTTTTAGGAGGGCTGCATTTACTTTGTAGAGTCATTATGAGAATATTATGTATGAGAAAACAGTCATTAATATTCATTATAATTGCAAACCACTGAGCTGAATGCTGATGGAGTGTGTTCAGTTGCCAACGCGGCTCGGCTGTTTTTTTTCTTTTTTCTAGTGCATCTCTCGGTGCATTTGAACAGCAATCAATGTAGGTGTTTAAGAAGGTGTCTCTAACATAATCTGATTTTCAGTCAGTGAGCCCATGACACCGCTGTGGGAAGTAGAAATTAATATAACGCACACTTATGGTTCATTACTTTTGTCGTTGCGAGGCTTGAATTCAGTAAAACAACATTATCGGTGAGCTATAAAACGCCTGGATCGCTGCGTATTTGACTCACTTTTATAGAATTCAGTGCATTAGCTGCCTTGCAGTCTCCAAAGGATACAGTGTTCCTATTCCAGTTGATAAGGGCTCCAATTTTGTTTGTGTCTGGTAATTGGAGCAATGTTGAAGCGAGGAGCACTGATACATTTCCCAGTCTATGTCTGAATGAGGCTGGCTATGGAAGGGAAAGGTCAGGCCCTGGACTTGCCTTTCTCCCCCAGGGCCCCGAGCAGTAGGGGCCGGAGAACACCACAAACAATTAAACATGTTGCTTCTCGGGGTAGAGCAGCCGGACTCCTGTTGGTTAGAGAAGTTTTTTACCTCAGTGGGTTGTTGTTGGTCACTCTTCAGAGCAATAATCTGCAGGTCTGAGCAATCAATACGGCTACGACAGCTTCAGCCTCCATTAGTGCAGGCATCTCTTGAGTGCCTGTGCATGAGCAGAAGAGCACAGAATAGGCATCAACAAACACATCCGCACACGGACGCACACACAAACATATATTCAAGCTCATGCACACGGTCGCCGCACTCACACACACACACACGCTGACACAAAGGATACAAAGACCGGCATGTGACATATACAGAGCAAACAAAAGACGCAATCTTGACATTTTCCACATACGTTCAACGATATTTTACACAATTGCTTATTTAACATTGTGGCGACTCTTCTGGAAAATTACACAATGTTAATATACAATACCACTACATGTTTAGCAGTGTAATTAGCAAACAGTTAACAAAAGGTTCTGCCAGTTTGTTCATACATATTTAACTGCAACATGTATAATTTGATTTTCTGCGTTATTCTGCTGCGATGCGATATCGGCTCCTAACAAACAAGGCACGATTAATGTCGTCATCAGCAAGCTCTCCACAAAGTACGTATGTTTTATGATGCTTCAGTTAAGGTTTGTTTAAGTTTAACAACCTAAAAACATCCCCCGACTGTCTCCCCCTGTCATAACTCCTGTCTCCTATGTGCTCTGTCACTCGAGCATAAAAATAAGTTGTCTGAGGGCTGAAATTACTGATGCTGTCATCTTCTGGGGAGGACTTTTTTATGTTTTCACTCAAAGCACGAGGGAAAAATGTGGGTCTCGGTTAAACACTAGAGAAGTCTAAAGAGGTTTAAATTTACTTTGTTAACTTTGTTTAACTGAAATCTGCTTCTGCTTTGACCTGGGACCAAGTCTTGGGCGTCTACCTTCATGACACTCCTGTGATTTCAGTTTTCTTTCAAACTTTGGCACAACCCACGCGGCAATTATGTTTCCTAAAGAGTAAAATGTTAATTCTAGGAGACGGGGTTGTTTCTTATTTGGATGACTTGATAACGTGACCACTTCCTACTTCCAAAAATGACTATTGAGAAAGAACTGTAAACACAAATTAAACTACAAGTCTCCAAATAAAACAGAACACACAGCTTCCATTACATAAATCTGCTGTATGAATACTACCAGCTAACAATTCCAACATTTCCAGGTCTGTAACTGTAAGTACACAAGAGAAGTCACGATGACTGAACCAGTTGAGCAACACCTTTGCTGTGAGCTCCGTACCCGAACAGCAGATAATAACAATGCAGTCATCAGAGCCTCTGAGACGGCGCTGTATGTGTTGGAGCGACTCCATCCGTGTGTTTGCGTTTAACACCTTATTGGACTCAACAAGTGAAATGCAACTGGCACATCTCCAACGAGTTGTGGCCCAGAGGAAGGCAGCGTAGTAGTAGCTTCACAATAATGCAAACAAAGAGATACCACGCTTCCAAGTAGAAAATCACAACATATAGACCTTTTTTTTTCTCCCCCTTAAATATTCCTTAATGTGAAAACCACTAATTGGTTCCCTTGCCTTAGGATTGCTTTGTGCATAAAGCTGTAAAGTCTTGTATAGGGACGACTCCTACAGAGGAATGATTAGAAGAAAAAAGAAGAATATAAACATAAGCCTCAGAGGCAGATTGTCTTAATATCAGGACGATAAAAGAATATTATATAAGACACATCTTTATTTTAGATTTCCTTCTTTTTGGACGCTGCAAATCCAGTCATAGCAACTGATTGTAGGAAAGCAATCCTGTTTGTGAAAAAAAAAAAAGCTTCAGAAAAGACCTGTTTTTCTTTTGCATGCTTATCGTCTATACCTTTCATCACTGGACTGACAATAAGGTGCTGAATAGCCCCGTGGGAAGGTGATTCAGGATCTGGATACGCACCACAAAATTACATACTTTTATAATGCAGAGCAGATAATGATTAACAAAAGGTTCTGAGTGGATTAATCCAACCCCAAAAACACTCTACGTATCTGTTTGGCAGTGAAAGCAGCTCTGTATTTTATGATAATGTGCCTGTTTGTCCTTCCTATAGACGGAAATCTGCTTACAGAACCTGGAACTTTATGGTGTCACAAGAAACTTGAGGTAAACTGACGCTGCTGCAGCAAAGAGAGAGGAATCATTAGCCTCATTCTGTTCGTGTTTTCTCCTGATTGGTATCCCTGTGATTATCTCTTCTTTGCTTTTTATCCAATTTGCGAGACGTACTGTACTTTTCAAGTTAATGTTTGTCTTTTAATTTTTTTTTTTCCCCTGTGAGCTGCGAGCAGTCACAGTTCCCCGCAGGTTCAATTTCTCTTAATTGTTCAGTGACCTTTCTATATACCCTTAGCAATTAGCTGATGAGTTTTGTCGGTACTGTGGGTCAGTATCATTGGGTTGCAATCAACACAAATACAAGGAGGCTGTTCAGAAGAGGGACCGGCTTGGCATTCGAGGACCCTTACCTTACTATATTTTATTAATTACAAAACAATAATCAAATGGGGTTTGATGAAAGCCAGGCACGTAACAAATGTTAACCTAGATGGAGTACACAAGTAGTACAGGCAGAATCATCAGAATTAACCCTCCACGGATGATTGTAATCCCTGTAATTATTTGCCGCCGTGAATGTGTGTAATATCAAGAACGCGTCAATTCACCATCGCACATAGATGTTCATTAACCTCGACGGCAGAATCTCATTTTTCCAACAGTCTTTTGCTGTGAAAACACTCGCTGGCTGCAAAAAGCGCACATTCTGGTTTTCAGAAAAGTGTCCAAAAATTTTCACATTAGTCACCTCAAGGTTGTTTCATTTTCCTGGTGAGGAATTCGTGTCGGTGAATGATTGTTTAAGTGGATCTGAGTTATAAAACACTACAACACTGGATGAAACAAATAACATGACAGCAGTTTATATGCTGTTAGACTGCATTTCCAAATACAGTGTTATGTGGAATTTTCTAACCCAGGAATTGTTATAAACTGTCACGGTTAGGGATGTGTGTGTACAAGGAAGGACCCCAAAGAACAGGATAGTGTCCAGTTAGAATAATAAAACAATTGTGTCACGTTTATGGAAAGACAGTGATGCAGATCAAATATGATGAAGACTCTACAGTCATGTCAGGACTTCTGTGAGGCTGCTTTAACTGTACATCAGTGTATGAACACGGCCGCAGTGACAATCTGCTTCAAACTCACTGGTACATTGTCTAATTTGTTAATGCTCTCTGTGGAATTCACCTCTGTTTTCCTACTGCGCTGCGTTCAGTGTTGTTGTTGCCGTGCTTTACGGGTCACCATGGCGATCCCTGTACTGAAAATATTTGATACACCCAATGTGTCCAGACAACATCAGGCAACAGGCTGTTTTCATTACTGTCTAAAGCAGCAATTAGGTGTTTGTACAGTGATAGAATTGACCAGCTTTATTCAAATCAAGAGTTTGGCAGCAGAACGCCGGTGATAATGGGCTCCAGATTTCCCTGTTTGGGGCTCTGGACGCTGAAACATACTGTCACCAGGCACCTCGCTTAGTCCCACTTTGAGGTCACCAAAGAAAACTGTTGTGGTCTTGGTCAGCAAGTGAGGCACTCATTATCGTGTTACCATGGAAAAGATGTATTTTAACAAGGATGTACAGCTCTGCAAACTGTTGACTGAGCTACTGTAACTGGGCCAGCACTGCAGCCACAAACATTTAAAAGTTCCCTTAAAAGCAAAAAAAAATAAAAAATCCGCCGTCCTTTCCGCAGTAAAGTCGCTCAACGCAGTCTTCATTGTGCGTTCTTATGCGAGCTACTGGTTAATTAGACGCAGGAAGATGTTTATCATCATGACACACTGTAATCAAGTACACCCGCCGTTCTCCCACCACCTGAGTTGTGATATTCCTTTAAAGCTGCAATTATCAGAAGATTAACAAGTTCATGCTGCTACGACAGGATGCTGTGAGAATGAGTTTTGGTTCCAAGAGCACTTGGCCGTTTGCCATCGCTGAAGGTGACAGAAATCTTGCCGATCTTGCACGACATTGAAGGGGGGATGGATGGAAGCTGGAGCTGGGTGGAGCTTATGAATCTGAAAGTCATTGCTGTTTGGGCTTCCACCCTGCCCTTACTGCCCCAGTCCGCCAGATCAGCTTTACTCAGCAGATTCCTCTCCTGTGGGAAACGGAGGAGAGGCAGCAGACGGCTGAAAGCGGTCTAACCCAACACATGGCTGAAGCCCCCACTGTCCCGATGCTAATTATTGATCAGATGATTAAGGCAGATGAAGAGATTTTTTTTTTTGTTGAAAGTGAGAGCTGTGATTGTGCATCTCTGAGTTGTCGAGAGAGAGCTAGCAAGAGATCGATACTTTCAATCAAGCCAGAGAGCTCTTCTGTCAGTCACGCTGAGTAAGGTGATTACAATTGAGTCTTAAGACAATGAAGAACTTCACGGGGCTTCCTCAGGCACACTTGGACTCCTCGCAGGGAGTCTAATGAAGTCAGACCTGCTAAATAGGCCTTCGAACCACTTCAGCTAAGATTCCTGGGAGACTGCTGCAAAATTCGCCAGCTCTCACCTGTGAGCACATACAAGCGCGCACACATGTGAACACACACAAAGTCGGAAAAACTGCAGCCTAACAACTCATGACCTGGAGTCCTTAAACAAATCATTCTTTCCTGTGTGTGAAGTTTGGAAGCCACATGCTGGCAGGAGGCTGCGTGGTCAGAAACAGGATGATGACTCTTTGTCCTGCTGTCAGATCAACCACTGGTTTTATTTCTTTCACACTGAATAAGTACACAAAGATGGTGATGTTGTGCATGTGTCTTTTGACTTTAACATGTCCGGGCAGTGCCGAACGTTTTTAATACATGATTTCTGAATGAAATTAAGGCAATTTTTTTCCCCTCTAAAAAGAAATTAAATGATAAGTTTGGCATGTGAGAGATTACAGCTTTGTTTCCCATTCTTTCTCTTTTTAATTGATCTTCACCTGCCACAGAACAAGTGGAAGAAATAAAGCTGAAAATATCTGATCTATTTAAACTCTCTTTCCATTTTTCAATGCAAGTTAATGCATTGAATTAGCAAAGGCAGGGTGAAAGAAAAAAGAACGCTTTAGCAAAATGCAGAGCTCTTTAAAATGAGAACTTGGCACCTACATCTTGTTTGCACGATCATGCTGAGTAAAAAGGCAAGTGTAGAACAAAGATTCAGTAGTTTAGTGTTGGGGATGTTTCTCTGTCTTTAACAGGCAGCATGTTGCAGCATTCATCCCTCTGTGGCTGACACCAGCCTTTCAGGGAGCAGGTGACTTGTTAGTACTCTAAGCAACAACGGGAACAGATGTGTCCCTGACAGTGGATGGATGGTCAGGGTCCATCTGGTCAGTGCAGCCCTGGACAGGAATGATGAATACAGCTTCATCAGTGAATAGCTGTCATCAATCGCATGGCATGGCGATGGCCGGTGACAGCCACACGCCAGCCCCGGGCCCCAGGTGTGGTGAGCAGAGAGCTGGCTGGCTCTGGAATGCAGGTCAATCAGGCAAGTCTGAGCCAGTGCTACATATCGCAATGTAAAGTATATGCATTACAAAGCAGATGAAGTGCAGTGCTTAGTTGCCACGCAAAGAATCTGCTGCTTCTTTGATACATAAGGAGACTGGGTCACAGATTTATTTCACCACAGGGCTGTTACTGAGCCTTCGCGCTAAGGACGAGTACCAGGCGTCTAGACAAGTCATGGCTCTACATTGTCTTCCCCGGCGGTCCCAGATGAAATGTGCTGCATCCTTGTCTGCTTCAGTGCATAGACATGGAGAGGTACTAAAACACTGACCTTGCTCTGGACCATTCTGAATATGTTATGGCTTCTGGTTCCCTTGAACTGTCACAACTTTAAATCGACCACTTCTAATGGTTTCATACACTGCGTGGGGATCATTATGCAGGATGCAGGATAATATCTTAATAGAAAACATACTGTACATCCTTGTTAATGGTGTTAACTCATTTATGTTTTAAGAGAAGGCAAATAAATACTCGCTAGCAAATCATATCCCATCCTAACGGGCAGACGCACCAGGCTGGGTGTGGACTAGAATCTTGGTGTTAGAAGACCGGTCACTTCAGGCTGCTGTCTGGCTCAAAAATGCAGAAATTTCTGACTGGAAATGGCACCAAAAAATAGAAAATGAAATGAGTAGGGTGTTCCCCCCCTCCATAAAAATACAAACAACAAACTGGCACACTCAATCTGTGAGCTGAAAAAACACAAGAAATGAAAGAGCGAAGAAACACAACAGAATATTAAACATTAAACAAATTTGTCTGTACAGCAGCCTGAGTGGATGGATGGTCTGTTTTTTTTTTTTTTTTTCTTTTTTCCAGTTACAGATTAATAGTCCTCTTTACACAGCTGTCACTGATGTCATCCAGATCTCAGTGTGAGGATATAAATACCCTGACCATGTGGCACACTATCAAGGAGAGGGCCTAAACACAAGTGCACATATGAATGACCTATTAGAGAGCAGCAAAGTCTAATACATATTTATTGGCACATTTCACCTCCACTCTTGCTGAACACAAAGCCTCGACCACGTCTAATCCTTTCACATCAGCTGATATTTAAAGGCTCAATCAATCTTTTTTTTCTTTTTTTTGATGACAGGCCGTGTA
Source organism: Stegastes partitus (assembly GCF_000690725.1). Lineage (NCBI taxonomy): Eukaryota > Metazoa > Chordata > Actinopteri > Pomacentridae > Stegastes > Stegastes partitus. The sequence continues at coordinate 350,466 of NW_007578288.1, forward strand.
TTTAAAACAATACCGACTTGAAGTAGCGTTTTTATTCTTGATAATTTACAGTAATGAAATCAAGAATCTGTCTCTAAATCATACTGATGGGAAAAAAATTTAAATAATAATAAAAAAACATAAATTAACACATTAAGTTAAAGGTTGCTGGATCCTGCGTTTTGTGTTTTTCAGTCGATTTGGTGCAATTTTTGCTTTTAAAGCCTCGATTGTCATGTCATCTCTGTGATATGTGTGTGTGCTAGCTTTATCTATATGTTTGCATTCTATTTTTTTTTAAAGCGTTGATTGCTGCATGTTTGCTGCATTTTGTCCATTGAAAACATTACAATTTATCCACTTTAAACGATTCTGCGGGGGGAAAAAAAGCAAAAATATTACTGGAAAGCAATTTAACAGAAACACTATTATCAGGGAAAAAAAAAACCCCTAAAGGTTAATTGATGCACTATCGTGTTTTCGGGTATTCAAGCTCAATTTATTTGTACGACAGTGAAGAGGATAGCTTGTCAGTTTAAAAAAAAATAAAAATCCTCTCACTTGATTCAGACATTTTCTCTGTGAAGGTGGCACAAGCCGGCAGAGAGCTGGTTTTTGCCCTGTCGTTTCCTCAGCGGGGTGTCTCTTGGGAAAATCGCGGGGAGGAGAAGGCCGTTGCGGGGGGAGGGTCTGACAAAAAAAAACATACACACAGGCATTACATCTCCAAAACACCATCGCTCGTCTGATGCTGCCTACGTGTGATTAGGCCTCTTCTTCTAAACAGGCTAGTTTGATGACCCTGCTGCTGTGTGGAGCCAATATGTTGTATAGCGCTCTCCCCGCCGCCCCCCCGCATCTGTTTTCCCCCTCCCCTCCGACAGATGCGGCAGATGACCATCTCAACAAGAATCACTCTCATGTTTGAAGCCACACTTTGCTTTGTGAGGCTCCCTGAAACTGACATTAATCCACTTTTTCCTCCGCCGACTGACAAGAGCATGGAATGGAGGTGTCACACTTGCAGACAGTGGAGGGGGCAGTTCAGCTTTGACGGCCCTGCTAAAGCACTGCAGCTGCCTGTAACAGTCAGAGCGCTGCAAATTGGAAATCCAGAGGAGATCATCTGTAAAGAACACGTCCACCAGTGGTGTAGGATACAGTCAAGTCGGAGGGGGGGGGGGGGGGTGGGGAAAAAGTCAGAACGGCAAACAGCCCGGTATAAAAACGAATAAAAGCGTTCCAGTCGTCCTAGCGGAATATAAGGAGAAATTTACAGATAATTTTCCCATGAGGCATGGTCAAAAGGATGTAATGTAGAACAGGTAACATGTTGTGTCAAGTGTGGCCATTCAGCTGTTTGCCAGGAATGTGTGGTTCACGTCTTAGTGGTGTTCAAACAAAAACTCTCCATCGCCGTGACATCTGCTCGGAGGCTTGAGTTTTACCAGGTTCCCCGAGTATTTATAGAACACGTCGAGCAAATTGCATTACTTAAAGGAATTCGACCAGGTCAGATGCAAAGATTGACTACGTGTATTAAAGTAATTCTTTTCTTTTGAAGGCACATATTGGCCTCTTAGCAGGACGACTCGTTATGAGTTCATTCAATCACTGAACAATATCTTGGGATTTCTGAGGATTTTTCTTCTTACAGTCCACACGATGCAGCTTGTTAGGTTGATAAAAGGATCAAAAGTGTTGCTTATTTACAGCTCAGCGCAGGAACACACACAATCGCATCATGGTATGTAATCGCTGTT